>NW_007730033.1:78272-115224 GCF_000696425.1 Galeopterus variegatus
AGTGTCAGTGACTAGACAGAGGTGTCTCTGTGGTGCAGGGACAGGCATGTTGTGTCCCATCCGTCCCCCAGTGTCAGGAGAACTCCCTTCTAGAGTGTGGCTGCTGTGGAGACCTGGAGTGAGGATCCCCCACTTCAATATATAAGTATCCCAGTGTCAGTGACTAGACAGAGGTGTCTCTGTGGTGCAGGGACAGGCATGTTGTGTCCCATCTGTCCCCCAGTGTCAGGAGAACTCCCTTCTAGAGTGTGGCTGCTGTGGAGACCTGGAGTGAGGATCCCCCACTTCAATATATAAGTATCCGGCTTGCCCGAAGTGCAGACCGTTTCTGGGACAGTCTCCAGAACTTACTCCTCAAAGAGGAGAGAGTGGCCTTCAGACCCAGACTGAATGGGATGCTGGGCAGGAGGGGCCAGTTTCACCCATGAAAGTAGACCCAGCCTTGGCTGGGGGTGGTGTCGGCCACAGATGGAGCCAGCCTCAGGGGGAGGCTGGCCTTGCCAACTTCACCAACCTGGTAGGGCCCAGAGGCTCTCATCTCAAGAAATTGGGTGTGGGGCCTTGGGAGGCATCAACTATGGGGAAGTCTGGAGTCAGGACCAGACCATATCTGTGCGGCTTATAATTTTCTGTTTTTTCTTTAATAAAGACTTCTTAGTAAAAACCTGGATGTGAGGCATGTGATCTTAGACAAATCACTTCATCTTTCCTATTTGGTTTCCTCTTAATAGCTTCCTTACAGCATTGCATTAATCTTACATGCTAATAACAGTAACCATAAAGAGAGTCTGACTGTATCGAGCCCTTACTATATGCCAAGTCCTAGACAAAGCACTTCCAGTACATTCTCTCTAACCTTTTTACCCTGTAAGGTATGTATTGTCCTTACTTTCACATGCAGAAACTGAGACCCAGGGAGATTAAGCAGCATACCCAATGACACGTGACTTGGTAGGAGGTAGTGCCAGTATTAGAACCCAGGGTGTATAGCCCAGAGCCTGGGACATGTGCAGCCCTGATGCCAGGTGCCTCAGACATAAGTGATGAGGGCACAGCTGGCACACGTCCATCTGCCTTGGCTCAGGGCAGCCCTTGTACATGTGACTTGTATACCTCTTTACCTTTCCATTTTTGTAAATGCAACTCTGATAGAGCCTTGCGAAGAGGATCTATGCACAGTGGGCAAAGGAAGGACCTTCAGGGTATGGGAACAGGGCCAGGCAGCTTGGCTTAGCTGCCCATCATTCTGGGATCTTCCCTTTTCCAAGCCCTGGAGTCAGGGACTGTGGCTTTGATTGACCTCTTTGCCCTGCCCTGCACCTGGGCTCGACTCCACTTTTCCTACCTGTGTAGACATCATGGTCTCTGTCCAGGGTGGTGAACTGCTTGCCATTGTGCCAGGTGAAAGAGTCGCCTGCATTGCCATGGTAGCGCCCCAGCCGCAGCTTGTAATATTCGCTCTCAGGCTCCAGGCGGAAACTGGCATATTCTGCAAAGACCTTGCGGCCAGACCAGTCCTCCATGGTCACCAGCAGTTTGTAGTTGCCTTGGTTTGTCAGCCAGTAAATGTTTTCCAGGCCCAGCCAGTACTCACCATCAATGTTGCCAAACCCTTGCTGGGAAAAACCCAAGACAGCATTAGTGTAGAGCCCACAGTGCCCCAGCCAGCAGGTCCAGCTTTAGGACACAGTCATGGACAGAGGAGCCTGGGAAACAAGCAGAGCATATGGCAGCCAGGTTCAAACCCCCAAACCCCCACTTTGCAGCTCTGTGACTTGGTGAGCAACTTCACCTTTCTGAGCCTCCATCACACATCATTCAAAAATATGTAGAGAGAGCCAGGCACTGTGTGAACCCCAGATTCCTCACTATGACACAGGGGATGCTGTATTACCTTCCTCACAGGGGTGCTGTAGGAACACACGTGATGTGGTAAATTGAGAGCCTGGCACACAGGAGCAGACAACAGGCATTCCTGGGACAAATCCCTTTCCTTCCCTGAGCTCCAGCCTCCTTCTCTGGGGATGAATGTACGTTAGGGTCACTGCAAGCTGTGACACATTTGTCACAGCTCAGACGGGTATGAGCTGTCACAAATGTGTTGCATCCACCTGGGCTCCCTTCTAGGTCTAAAACCCAGTGGTTTTGTTATTGTTTTTACATGTAGTTTGGGGGGTTATCAGCTGAGTGATGGCGACTGAAGTTTTGATAATGGGTGGATTCATTAATAATGATAATAGCTAGTATTTAGCGTGCACTTAAAGTGCACTGGCGCTATTACAAGAACTTTACATAAGTTATTTTATTAATCTTCATGCCAACTCTTAGAGCTAGGTACTATCATTATCCTTCCTAGAATGGGTGAACTGAAGCCCAGAGACTTACATCAGCACTTAAACCCAGAACCCAGTCTTAATCACTGTGCTGTACTTCCTCCAAGAAAGAAAGGAGGAAAGAGTCAAGGAGTGAGTCTTCAGAAGCCTCTAAATTTGGAGGTGGAGCAGGAAGAAAAGAAAGCAAGGACACAAACTGATCAGGAGGTGGGTTAGGGGACAACCAAGAAGGGGCACAACAGAGCCATGTGTGGAAGACATCATGGCTGAGGTAGTCTGTGGGCTTTGGTGTCAGAGGCCTAAGCTGCAGTCGCTGCTTTGCCACGTCCTGGCTGTGCAACCTTGAGCAAGTCTCTCCACCTTTTCACCTGTCAGCTTTGTCAACAGCAGCATCTCCCTCAGAGGGCTGATGTGAAATTGAAGGAGGTAATGCACGAAAGCATTTAGCATGGCAGCTGGCACATGGTGGGTGCCCGTTATCTCAAGCTACTCTTGCCATCCTTAGTCAGAGGAGGGAGAATGATGTATAGCTGAACGGTAGCAGCCTTTCCTGCTACAAGGATGAACATTTTAACTCCCTGGAAATTGGGGAGCCCAGAGGATGAGCCCTAGAATTAGAACCTGAGTATTACCACAGTTTCCTACACAGACCCTTTGGGGGAGTCTCCCAGAGCCTGGGAGACTTGTGACTTGCCCTTTCTGGGCATGGAGAACTCCAGCTGGGAGTAAGATGCTCCCCACATCCAGGCTGGAGCAAGGCCCTCTGTCCCCACATACCAGCATTTCTGAACTCCCACCCCATCCTGTGGGGCTCTGGTGATCTGAACTGCTAACTCTTGTCCTGCAGCAGTTGCTAGTGGCAGGCAGGGAAGGAGCTGGTCCTCACTACCCCTGGTAGGTTTACAAAAATGGCTCTGTCTGCGTCCTTCTCGCCTCAGGTATATTTTCTTTTTGGGGTCATAAAGATCCTGACCTCATCAGCATGCACCTCCCTCCAAGTGGCTCTTTTGCTGGTTGCTCAGGCCTCTCTCAGGGTGGGGCAGTCACCTTGTAGGCAGTGCAGACAGGCCCTGCTGGGTCTCACCTTGTATGTCTCCCAGTTCCTGAAGAAGTTGACAGAGCCATCCAGGCGCCTCTGGATGACAGTCCAGCCACCGGGGTCATGTCTTTGGTCGCACCACACTTGCATGAGGCGGTTGGTGTTCTCTGGCTTCACCAGGTAGATGGAGCTGGTATCATGGCCATCCTCCAGGGCCTGCAGGCAGTCTCTCCACGGGCCTGGGGACACAGACATGCATATGTCACAGCCCTGCCATTGCCAGGTCACACCCTCAGCTGCATCCCAAGTAGGCACAACTTCTGGCAGGGCTCCAGCTGGGAGTCACAGCCCTGCAGTTTGAGGGGACCAAGTTTTGTTTGCAAGTTTGAGAAATAATATGATGTAAAGACAAGAGCCCAGAACTAGGTGTCAGAATGCTTGGATTCAAAGCCCACTTTCTCCTCTCATTCTCTCACAATGTGACTTTGGGCAAGCTTCCTCACTTCTAGCCCTCAGTTTCCCTCATTTGTAGAAGGTAGGTCATATTTTCCTCATGCAGAGTTGTCAGGATTACTGAGATCATTTGTGTGGAAGTTCTTGGAGTCATTTTTTTTAAAGTTAGTTATATTGGCAAAAAGAGATGTGTGCCTACTAAAACGTGGCAGTTAAGCAGCACTGTGCTTTGGTGGCTTTACTCCCGTGGGGGACCTGGGCTTTACCGGACTGCTCTTCTTACATGCAGAGTTGTCAGGATTACTGAGATCATTTGTGTGGAAGTTCTTGGAGTCATTTTTTTTTAAGTTAGTTATATTGGCAAAAAGAGATGTGTGCCTACTAAAACGTGGCAGTTAAGCAGCACTGTGCTTTGGTGGCTTTACTCCAGTGGGGGACCTGGGCTTTACCGGACTGCTCTTCTTGAGTGCCTGGGGCTGAGTGCCATTGGCACACCTCAATTCCAACTCCACAGTCACCTTTCCAGTGACAGTGCTCCATGACAACTACTGCAGTTTTTAGTAAATGAACTTCCATGAAGTCACAGGGGCCCCGGCTATACCCAGAATTTGGCCACATAGCCAGAGATTTCAGGATATTTCTGGGATTTGTGAGAGCACACTGGTTTTCAAGCATCTTTTGTGGAGACCAGGTTCCCTTTCAGCTAAATTTGTGTATTTTCCAAAAGAAGTTCACTGAGGGCCAGATGCTCAGAGCTCACACATTCTAAGCTCGGTGTTCCATAGGCCAGCCATAAGCTTAAAGGACTATGTCTTGGACACCATCTCAATCCATGGCTCCCTTCTGAAATGGAGACCAGAAGGGTTCTATGATTCTCTGTGACTTCATGGACCTCAGGCAGCCCCGTTGGAAGGAATGGGTGTCGCTGGGAGTCTGAATTGATATCACATGTCTTTCAGCTCCCCCTCTCATTGACCCAACATCCCCTAGCAGTTTCCTTTGTGTCACATCAGCAAGAAGGCACAAACATGAATCACTAAGGTCAGACAAGTTGGGGTCTTCCTTATTGATCTGAGGAACTTTCAGAAGGTTTTCAAGACCTTGCCATTTAACTACATATTTTAAAATAAATAAAATCACCACACTTTGCTTAAGTCGCTCCAAAATATTCCCCAGACTGAGAATAGTTAAGATAAAAAGTGCTAAGAAAATTACATCTTGTTTTCTATATGAATTTGTATGTTTATTCAACAACTGTTGTTGAGTCCCTGCACCTGCAGGTTCTGTGCTGGCCAGGGGCTGCTCTGATGCCCAGTGAGGGACAAGCTGACCTCACCAGCTTTCTCTTAGCAGGAATTCTTGTGGATTGATGTCCTTTCTCGTTTGGTGTGTGGGTAGGGGGAGTGGGGAGAGGGGCCCATCAGGGGCAGGTATATTCACTGTTTTCCTGTGTAGATCAAACTTCTCAGATTCCTTCCTGGCTGGTGGTTGGGCCCATCCAGTCCACATGTGATGGTTAAAAGGAAAGGTGTGGGTATTTGGTCTCTGTTAGATATCCCAGGTGGGCTTTGCTGAGGCCTGGCAGCTGTGTTTGAGCATCCCCACCTAGGCCCTGACAAGACGGCAGGAGCTGTCTTGCTCATTCCTCCGTCCTCAGTGCCCAACACAGCACCGAGAAGAAAGGTCAGTTCATGTACAGTTAACCCAGGGGCTCCTCCCTTCATCCTCCAGGGAGAGGCTTCTTCTCACTCATTTACCTTCTCACCAGCCCTCTGCCCCCCACAAGGGATGAGCAGGACCCCAAGCACCCCATTCTGGGTAGCAGATGTGGGACAAGCAGCTGCTTCCTTCTTTGCCTGGTGCCACTTCCTGCCTTTGGCCCCCCTCAGTATCTGTCCTGGAGCCAGACCTTCAGAAAGAACATTCAGGAAGGAGAAAAAGGTCTTGGTTGTGTTTGGCCCAAGCCCCAGGAACTGAGGCAGAGAATGGGAGTCTGTCCCCAACAGCTGGAGCAGAGCGCCAGTGGGCGTGGGAGGACTCCCAGCTCTTTACCAAGTCAGCAGCACAGGAGAGGCTGTTTGGTTCGAATGCTGGTGACAGAAGATCCGCCAGAGCCTGCGAAATAATGCCCACTGAAAGCAAACAGCTAGACCTATTACTGCACAGCTGTCCGGGCTCCTGTGGAATTGTCAGATGTAAAGGCCAACTTTGAAGGAGGCACCACAGAGGGAGAGGCTTTGGAGGCCACTGGGAGAGGGGCAGGTCTACCTCATGGCTCCTAGCCAGAGCTGCTTTTGTGGGTGCCATTGATGGTTTCAGCTTTACCTTCGGCATTTCTACAAAGGGCTCTTTTTAAAAGGCAAGTGTTTTAAAATGTTTTGGGATCTCTGGTCCCTCTAAGAATTTGGGGACAGCTCTACATCTTCTATTCAGACAAATGCACAGACTCACACAATTTTGTATACAATTTCAGAAGGTAAATGGACCCCTAAGGCCCTAGCTATAAACCCCAGATTTTGAACTCTTAGCTCTAAGAAAGTCCTGAATTGAGTAATAGTGGTAATAATAAAATAATAATAGCCAGCAGCCCTGAGCATTTCCTAATGTACCAGGCCTTATTCCAAGCACTACCCATTTATTTCTATGCCTGATCCTCCTGACACTCCTATGAGGTCAGTAGTAGCCTACGCATTTTACAGATGAGGAAACCAGAGCACAGGGATGTTAGGGGACATCCCCAATGTCACATGGCTGGTGAGGGGCAGAGCAGTATATGCACCCAGGTGGTCTGGATGGTCCAGAGCACACATTCTTCTTTCTCTCCAGCCAGAGTGCACTCAAGGGTATGGGGGCCCAGGCTGACTAATCTCTATGTCCCTTGGACCATTTTTAATCTTTGTCAGTCAGGCGGGTTAAAAAAATAAAAATTTACAGTTCTTCTTTGTCAAGGTGTTAAACCTTCTTTTTTCTTTTTAAATCTTTATTGATGATTTGCTTTTCTTTTATGTTTACCTTTTGGGGTCTTTTTTGAAAAGATAAACAAAATTGACAAGCCATTATGCAGACAAACCAACAAAAAGAGAGAGAAGACTGAAATAAATAAAATCAGAATGGCAAAAGGAGACATTACAACTGATACTGCAGAAATACAAAGGATTATTAGAAACTGTTATGAACAACTATACACCAGTAAATTTGAAAACCTAGAGGAAATGGATAAATTCCTGGAGACATATGACATTCCAAGACTCAACCAAGAAGAAATAGAAAACCTGAATAGACCAATAACAAGTAATGATTGAATGAGTAATAAAAAGTCTCCCAACAAAGAAAAGCCCAGGATTAGATGGCTTTACTGCTGAATTCTACCAAATATTTAAAGAAGAACTAATACAAATACTTCTTAAACTATTTCAAAAAGTAGATGGAATTCTCTCAAACTCATACTACAAGGCCAGCATTACCCTGGTACCAAAACCAGGTAAGGACCAAGCAAGCAAAGAAAACTACAGGCCAATATCCCTAATGAACATAGATGCAAAAATCCTCAATAAAACCCTACAAACTGAATCCAGCAGCACATCAAAAAGATTATACACCATGATCAAGTGAAGTTTATTGTAGGGATGCAAGGATGGTTCAGCATACACACATCAATCATAACATCACATCAACAGAATGAAAGAAAAAAAACCTACGATCATCTTGATAGATGCAGAAAAAGCATTTGATGAAATTCAACATCCCATCATGATAAAAACTCTCAACAAATTAGGTATAGAAGGAAAGTATTTTAATACAATAAAGGCTATATATGACAAACCCACAGCTAACATCATACATAAGCTTTTAGCTTTTCCCCTAAGAACTACAACAGGACAAGGATGCTCACTCTCACCACTTTTATTCAACATAGTACTGGAAGTCCTAGCCAGAGCAATTAGGCAAAAGAAAGAAGTAAAGGACATCCAAATTGTCAAAGAGGAAGTCAAATTGTCCCTGTTTGCAGATTACTTGATTTTTTTTTTTTTTTTTTTGGACCAGTAAGGGGATCACAACCTGTCAGCACAGTGTGGTCCGCACCACGCCCAGCCAGTGAGCGCACCGGCCATCCCTACATAGGATCCGAACCCGCGTCCTTGGCGCTACAAGCGCTGCACTCTCCCAAGTGAGCCACAGGGCTGGCCTGAGATTACTTGATTTTATATGGAGAGAAACCTAAGGACTCTAACCAAAAAACTCCTAGACCTGATAAACAAATTTAGTAAAGTTCCAGGATACAAAATCATCATCCACAAATCACTAGCATTCTTTTTTTTTTTTTTTTTTTTTTTTAAAGATGACCGGTAAGGGGATCTTAACCCTTGATTTGGTGTTGTCGGCACCACGCTCACACAATGAGCTAACCAGCCATCCCTATATGGGATCCAAACCCACGGCCTTGGTGTTATCAGCATCACACTCTCCCGAGTGAGCCACGGGCTGGCCCAAATCAGTAGCATTCTATACACCAACAATGATCTACCAGAAAAAGAAATCAAGAAAGCAATCCCATTTATAATAGCAACAAAAAATTTAAATACCTAGGAGTAAATTTAACCAAGGAGGTGAAGATCTCTGTAAAGAAAACTATGAAACATTGATTAAAGAAGTTAAAGATGACACAAAAAAATGGAAAGACATCCCATGTTCATGGATTAGAAGAACCAACATTGTCAAAATGACCATACTACCCAAAGCAATCTACAGGTTCAATGCAGTCCCCATCAAACTACCAATGACATACTTCACAGAAATAGAACAAACAATTCAAAAACGTATATGGAATAACAAAAGACCCTGAATAGCTAAAGCAATCCTGAACAAAAAAGAACAAAGGCGGGAGGAGGGCATCACACTCCCTGACTTCAAAATATACTACAAAGCTATAGTAACCAAAACAGCATGGTACTGGCACAAAAACAGACATGTAGACCAATGGAACAGAATAGAGAATTCAGAAATAAATCCACATACCTACAGCCAACGGATTTTCAACAAAGGAGACAAGAACATACATTAGGGAAAGGATAGTTTCTTCAGTAAATGGTGCTGGGAAAACTGGATATCCTATGCAAAAGAATGAAACTAGACCTATATTTCTCATCATATATCAAAATGAACTCAAAATGGATTAACAACTTAAATGTAAGACCCAAAACTATATAGCTTCTAGAAGAAAACACAGGAGAAATGCTTCAGGGCATAGGATTGAACAATGATTTTATGAAGACCTCCAAGGCATAGGCAACAAAAACAAGATGAACAAACAGTTACATGCCAAAATAAAAAGCTTCTGCACCTCAAAGGAAATAATCAACAGAGCAAAGAGACAACCTGCAGAGTGGAAGAAAATATTTGCGAACTCTGCATCCAACAAGGGATTAATATCCAGAATATACAAAGAACTCAAACAACTCAATTAAAAAAAATAATCTGATTTAAAAATGGGTAAAGGAGCTGAATAGACACTTTTCAAAAGAAGACATGCAAATGGCTGACAGGAATATGGAAAAAATCCTCAGTGTCACTAATAATCAGAGAAATGCAAATCAAAACCAGAATGAGATATCATCTCACCCCAGTTAGAATGGCTATTATCAAAAAAGATAGAAAATAACAAATGCTGGTGAGGATATGGAGAAAGAGCTTTATTATTATTCTATAAGAAACTCTTATACAATACATATTGTTAGTGGAAATGTAAATTAGTACAGCCACTATGGAAAACAGCATGGAGGTTTCTCAAAAAAGTACAGATAGAACTACCATATGATCCAGCAATCCCACTACTGGGTATATAGCCAAAGGAATGGAAATCAACATGTTGAAGGGATACCTGCACTCCTATGTTTATCGCAGCTGTATTGACAATAGCCAAGATTTGGAACCAACTTATATGTCCATTGATGGACAACTGGATAAGTCAAATATGGTATATATACACAATGAAATATACTCAGCCATAAAAAAGAATGAAATTTTTCTGTTCTCAGCAACTTGGATGAACTTGGAGAAAATAAGTGAAATAAGCCACATGCTTAGTAAGAGAAATAGTGCATGTTCCTCATTCATATGTGGAAGCTAAGAAAGTTGGTCTCATAGGAGTAGAGAGTAAAATAGTAATTACCAGAGACTAGTAAGGGGAGAGGGGAGAGGGAGTGGTGGTCAACGGATACAAAATTTTAGAGGGATAGGAAGAATAAGATCTGGAGTTCTGTAGCAATGTAGGGAGACTACAGTCAACAACAAATTACTGTATTACTACAAGTAGCTAGTTGAGTGGATATTAAACGTTCCCAACAAAAAGAGGTGACAAATGTTTGAGGTGATGGATGTGCTAAATGCTCTGATGTGATCATTGCATAGTGTATAAATGAACCCAGATATCACATTGTACTCCATAAATATATACAGTTATCATGGTTCAATTAAGAAAAAATAAACTAAAAAGAAAAAAAAAATTCAGAGACAGAAGTAGATTAGAGGTTACCAGAAACTGGGGGGAAGAAACAATGAGAAGTTATTGCTTAATGGGTACAGAGTTTATGTTTAGGATGACAAAAAAGTTTTAGAAATAGATGGAGGTAGTGGTCACACAGCATTGTGAATATAATTAATTCCATGCAATGTATGTTTAAAAATGCTTAAAATAGCAGTCCTTATATATATTTTACCACAATAAAAATAAACAAATAAAATGACTAAGTCAAAACATCCTATTTAATGAGAAATCTACAATAGTAACATATAAATAGTGCATTGACAAACTTGTAACTGTTACATATAAACAATGCCATTGTGGAGGACCAGGCAAGGTGTCTGATTAAGGAATCCAAGGTTGAGTAATTGTGGGGCTGGGAAAGGGATTCCAAAGTTGGAGACAGAAGTTCTGGGCTCAAATCTTGGTGGCTTCACCTACTCAGTGTGACTTTGGGCAGCTTCCTCACTGAGCCTGAAGTTCTACTTCTGTAAAATGGGGAAAGAACCCCAGCTATTCTGAGACTCATAAACACGAGAGACCACCTTGTCCGTAGGCCAGCCAGGGCAGGTGCTCAGTGAAGATTCTCTTTTTTTCCTTTGATAGATGAAAGCTGACATTTTTTAAGTTGTTCATTCCCCACCCCCCTGCCACACACACAAGTTACTCTGTTTGCTTTTGAATTTCCAAGACAAAATGTAAGATTATTTAGTGATAAATGTTGTCTACAAGGCATATCTTAAAAGTCAGAATTTCAGTGAAGAAGGCAACAAAGATATATTGAAATAAAGAATGAAAATCTTTTTTTGTCAATGAAACTGAATTTTCAATGTACAGTGAGCAAAACTCTCCCTTTGCAACAGTGCAAAGTGCCTAGGTGGTGTTTAACTTGGCTCCCGTTCTGAGAGGGCAGCTCTGTCCAGAGCACCAGGCCAACACTAACTCAGTGGCACCTAGGCTCAGAGTGGAGTGAGCACCCCAACCTCATCTCTGTAAAGACTATATTTACACTCTTGGCAGACCTGTAGCCGGAATGTTCCACGTGAAGAGAAGTGCAGCCGCCATGGCTGAGTTGCATCTGTGTGGTTCCCTGGAGAAGCAACAAGGGTGTGGCAGGCACAGAACTCTGGAATCAGGAGGCCATGGGGAGAAGGGATATTGGCAAATGGGAACACAGAGTGTACAGATCTTGGGCCCCTGAGCCCCAGTGCCAAACCCTGGTAAGCGTTGGAGGTAATCAGATTTGGTCATCTAAACCCCTGCTGCTTGTTTCCTCCTCTTTGTGGTTGTTGACAGAGGGGTCAAGCACACAAGAAAGTCGGCCTCCCAGGAAACCAGGAACCCCTTTACTGATGGGCAATTCAGTGCTCACCACCCCCATTGCGGGGCCTTTCTGATAAAGCTGAGTTGGAGCTGGCAGCTAGGCCAAGCCCAAGTGTAACTTCCTATGCTCAGTTTCCTCTCTGTGGGTCTGGGGCAGACCAGCTTCAGCCTCACTTACCCACCCAGACCCCAGTGGAGAAATGGACTCACCAACCGCATCAATTTTCAATGCAGTGATCCCTCCAACTAGGGAAACGTGACTCTGTAAATATCTGAGCAAGCCCACTGGAGGCTCCCTGTGAGGATGGGTGCTAAGAAGCCTGGCCTGTGTGGGCATGGGGAGAGGAGCAGAGTCCTTTTCAGTCATGAGCTGCACTAGACCATGCAGCTGGCCAGCAGTCTGACAGGGCTCTTTAATTCCTAAGCCCTAAGCCTCAGGCCACATAGAGGACCTGGTGCCCTATGGGGAATGTTCTTGGGAGCTGCTCCTGTGAATGTTTTAGTTCATATGTGGGCACTGGGGAGAGGCTTCTGTGATATCACTAAGACATGTTCTGCTTTTGCATGAGAACAATATGCTGTTTTCAGTTATTTTCACTGATGGTCTGTCCAAAAAAGACCTTTCACCACTCCCTGAAACATTTTTCTAAGAGGAAAAACAGCTAGTTGTTGAAATTGGATTTGTAATTTCCTACCCAAATTAATACATCTGAGTGCCAGGGCATGTGAACTGCTTAGGTGTGAGTCCCACCCCGGCCAGCATGAGAACTCACTGGGCATCCCGCAAGGGCAGCAGGGCAGACACTGGAGCTGGGGCCGTGGGATGTGAGGGACGCAGCAGTGAGGAGCTCGAGTCTCATTTATCCAGAAGGCTTGGTGAAATAATATTTTGGTTATGGACACATATATTCTATGTCAATCACTACTCTTTAGTGAGCCAGAGTACAAAACAATAACCTAAACACAGGAATAGCTTGTATGTTCCTGGAGGCATCTCATGTTCCTGCAGAGCCTCAGAGTTGACATTATGAATATCGTTTCTGGTCATTCCAAGGAAAAGGTCCAAATGCTCGTGCCTGCTCTTCAGGTTGCCTTAGTCTTCAGATGATGGGCGCCGTGCCTGAGGCCAATGAGCTTTTCAGGAGTTTATGAAAATGTTTGAGGCCTAAAAAAGCCTTATTGAATCTAAAATATAAAAAGAAAACTACAAAATTTAAATTTATTAGCATATAATTAAATTTTTACAAAGTGTAACATCTTGTCAAGTTCATTAATTGTTAAATTTAGTCTTCATAAAAATGTTATTACTTTTGAAAACAATTTGTGGGTTAGATTTTTCTCACTTCCCAAGAATTCCTGAACATGGCTGATATTTGCTGAGAAATCAGAGCCAACCGTAAATTAGTTGAGTTACTCTTGGCCAAATAATTTCAAAGCAAAGTTTTTAAAAACCTTTCAAAATTGTTACAGTAAAAGTTATGTTAGATGTGTGAGGTGGGTGCATTCCAGTGCATTTGACACAGGCTGAGTCCTCCCAGGGAAGAGCTCAGGCCCATGAAGGACTTAAAGGGGTCTTGTTTCTGTCTGTTTGACCTCAGGATAAACAGACATTGTAGTATTGCTTCCTTTTTCTTTTTTTTTTTTATTTATTATGTACATTTGGGGGGTACAGAATCAAATATCAATATATGTGTACAAAATGCAGATCAAATCAGGATAATTAGTATACTCATGTTTACAAAATGTAATCAATCTCTGTGACCCTTAACTAGTTTTTCGCCAGCCCCCTTCAAAAATCACTTTCGGAAGCTTTGTGCCCACTCTTAGGTTTCCATCTGTGCAGCTGGGTAGGAGGAGAAGCAGGGTTTTAAAGCAATTAAAGAAGAAAAGAGATTAGGTTAGGAGGGGCTGTGGTGGTCTCACTGTATGCAGAGGTGAGCAGCTCACTGTGGTTCCCTGAGACTGGTGGGAGTGGAGTCCTGGGGCTCCCTGGGGATAGTGGTCAGGGGCATCCAAGGCTGCCTGGGTGAGGGCAGGTCACTGGACATAGAGGTGGGCTAATGAGAATGACCAGGGCTCTTTCAGTTCAGAGACTGATGGTGCTGTTCTGCAGGCACATCACAGAAGAACTTATCAGACCCATGATTGCAGTCCACAGGTACTGGACAGATGGTGGTCCTGTGGCTGACCAACCTATTAACCCTTTCCAAGGAAGGGGGTCAGCTTCATTTGGCTTCTGAAAGAACCTTTGTTGGCTTTTGTTGATCATCTTTTAATTTTCCAAGTGCTCATAAACCCCTCTTTATATACCTTTTTATAATTTTACTTGAGCTTGATCACAAGCCAACTGGTATGTAAATTCTGGTATTACATCCTTTTTCTATTTCTGAAAACAGAACATTTGCCCGGCACGAAGCCTGAGGGCTTCATAATTTCTTGACATTGTTGGCAGAGGGGCTCTGAGAGCATATCTATAAGGCCCTCAGCCCTCCTCATCACCTCCTCCAGGAAGCCTTCCCCCCCTTCAAAAGAGCTACTTAATCCTGCATGGAGTTCCCAATATGCCTGTATATTTATCTCTACTGGAATATAATAAGAATGATGACTATCAAATATCTAGAGCCTTTCACCTGCCAGGTGTTTTACACATCGTTTCGTTTCATCCTCACAAGTCTCTGCAATGACAAGAAAACAAAGGCTCAGAGAGATCATGCAGCTGGAAAGCGGTAGACCTGGGGTTAGAACTGCCTTCTGAGCTCCACTTCCTTTCCCTTCCCCGTGCTGTGGTTATCACACCGTATTAGGATTGGTAAGGGTCTGTTCCCCATTAGACTCTGGGCTTCATCAGGGCAGGAGCCTTCATAGAGGCAATGAGTATGTGCTGGTCTTCCCAGTCTCAGTTCAGCGCCAGGAGTCACTTAGTGTTCACGTGCCTTCTTCCACCTCACCACTGTGAGGTGCACTCCCTTCATCACCTTCATTCTGTGCTTTCCACATTGAGAACCAATAATAATAGATCCGTCTGGAAACAGGGACCCCACAACAGATGATAATCAGCATCCAGACAAAACCCTGGCCAAAGAAACCTGTTTTGTGGGAAAGTCTGGACAGTCTGTAGTGGTGACTCCAACTGTTAGGTCTGGGACAGTGCCAGATGATTGGATTTTATGTTCTTTTAGACATTACTCTAGACATAGCACCTAAGATACTTAATTTCAACATTTAGAAATTTAAAAAAACTATTGTATTTGTCATTTAAACTAAAATTCTCTTTTCTTAGCAAAATTTTCCTCTGTACATATGGTAATTTTAAGTTATTGTATCCAAATAATCTATTAAGGGAAAATCACTTATTCATTTAAAAAAATAAATAAATAAAATAGCATAAAACTACTCCGAATCCTGTAGCTCCACTGTCTTGTCTTGAAATACAGGGCAAGGACCCTCAGGCTTATTTTCAACATAATCTTCATCCAGATTCATCCCAGGGAGAGATGAGTTTACGTAGCAGTGATGATGGGATTGTAGGGAGGACCGTTTCCAATGTGTCCATAAGCACGTCTCTGCCACCTATATCCTTTGTTAATGCCAATAGAAACCACTGGAAGTACACCTCATTACTTTTACAATAGTGAACTAATCATGGGCTCAGCAAACCCTATCAACTTTGTTTTAGACACTGTAATATGACGCTAATTTAATTCTGCTTTATCTTTTTTTTTTAACAGCATCTCAGAGTTATGATACAGTCTAGTATATAAATTTACCACAGCAATCCATTGTGTGACTGGTGAACTGGCCCCAATGCCTATTTCCAGGATTTTCTAGATTACTTTCAATTTTCCAAGTGCCACACTGTTGGGATTTCTAGGCTGCAAGATGTCAGATCACCAGTCTCAACAGCAACAAGTTGATAGTTTATCTCCTGTGGCTGTAAATACCCTGAGCATTTAGCTGAATGTCCTCCTTGGAAAACTGCCTGAGGAATGGAGGGATAGCTTTCCATCACACTCAAAAGGCTCTTTGTGATCAGTTCCCCAAAGTACCAGAGGAGAGAAAGCAGAGCAGGAAGGAAGGTGGTTCCAGGCAGGCCATCTTCCTTCAGTGGCTCTTGTTTAGGAAGAACCTAGCAGTGAATGCTCTTTGAACTATCACTGGATTACATAGTTTGTAATGAATTTTGGAACCTTATTTTGTTTAACAAAAGATTTTAGAAAAAAGAGAGTATAGTGCAGAGGAAACAGCACACGCTCTGGAGGCAGGAGACCTAGGCCAAGCTTTCCCCTCAGCCTCTGTGACCTTGAACGCTGAATCAATGATTGCCACAGTCATTCTCACTTACCATCATCACTGCACCCCAGGCTTCTCCGAGTGGTCAGGCCTGGAAGCCCAGTCTGCTGGAGCTGATCCTTCCACACATGGGACCAACACCTTTTTACCTGGATTGATGCTGGCTTGACCTCCAGAAAGAATGGAAGCCACAGTGTCATATATTTCATTCTCTACTATCACACACAGCACCATGCTGGGGAACCACAATCTAATGCATGTATTTCCTACCGTATAGGGTGAAATAAAATACACAGGAGAAAACCATGTAGGAAAATATTCAAGTTGTCCATGACTTCCTGGCTAGACCATCTGCTGTGAAAGAGGAATGGTTTCTATGTGTGCATTTTGTTATCAATGAAGCAATGTGGTTGCCACCTAATGTGGCCCCAAGAAAAGATCATATCTACAATAGTTATATATTTAGAGTTAACATTTAAAGAAATCAGGACTTCAGACTTAACTATACATTGAAAGACTTAGCTACACGTTGAAGTGCTGAGTAGAAGTAACCCAAGAGTATGTGTCCAGATCTGATAAAAATTAAAAATTAGATTTGTCTGCAGCTTCATTTGGGTTCATTTACTAGGAGTCAGGTGCATATTATGTTTTCTGTTGGAGAGCTCAGTTGGTTCCTGCTAGACCTGAGGGAGGGGTGGTGTGATATTGGTGGGTTCCCAGTGACAGTGTTTTGTGTTATTAGAACCATGGGCGTTCTAATAACAAATCTACTAACTCTGTTCCCAGAGTTCTTTTTCAAGGAGCTGCTCGGAACCAGGTACCATGACATAGTGATAGGAGGTCAGGTCCCCGGTAGCTGGGGCTAGTCAAGCATTCATAGTGATTTTCGCGCCAGTTCCCCTCCAGCCTTTCCATGGAAACGTGCAGGATCCCAGAGTGGTTAAGATAGATGTGGGTTTGAGCCTGGGCTGAGCCACTTGCTAGTTGTGTAATCTTGGCTAAGTTACTTGACCTCTCTGAACCTCAATATCTGGAAGTTACAAGTGCAGGGACTGGTCTCAGCTCTGCCACCAACAGATTCTGTGACAAGGAAGGCTGTGCTGAGAGGTCCCTAACAGTTTTAATATTTTATTTTAAGGCTTCCTTCTTCGTCCTTTTTGAAACAAACCGAGCTGGTTTTATTCTATCAGGAGAGAAAACAGCTAGAAGTGCCCATTCCTGTTGGTTTTTAGAGATTTGTTTCCGATAAGGCTTCACTACAGCTGCTGGTTTTGAAACAAACCGAGCTGGTTTTATTCTATCAGGAGAGAAAACAGCTAGAAGTGCCCATTCTTGTTGGTTTTTAGAGATTTGTTTCCGATAAGGCTTCACTACAGCTGCTGGTGGTAGCACTGTCTTTTCTTCTCTGATCAGTCTCTGGGATGGGCACCGTGGCAGGAAGGCTGGCCTGTGCATGCTTCTGCCTGAGGTGAGCTGAGGAACAGTGACCCAGGCCTCCCAGAGCCCTTTCTGTCCTTTCCTTTGCCTCTAAAGAGAATGACTCCTTCCTCTTTAAGAGCAGTAGCAGGACCAAGGGAGAGGGCCACAGGCAGGGCCATTTGGCCCAGGCCTTCTCAAAAGCATTATCTTTAACTGAAATGCCCCCATGTCTGGCCAGACCTGACAGACAGGCCAAAGCCCAGGTGAGAAGCCAGGGAAGCCAGGAGCACCTGGGCGTCCTCACTCAGGCTCTCAGCAGGCCCAGCCTGGCCTGGGGCCAGCGTGTTATTGTCTTACTGTGGCTGGGAACACGCCGGTGAGTGTAGCTTCAGATAAGCAGTCGTGGCTCCCTCAGTCTCCTGGGGAAAGGCGTGCTGTGGGCTGAGCGGTCCAAACAATGAAGAAAAGGGTGGATGGCTCTGAGTCTGCCCAACGAAAGATTTAGAAGCAGAAGCTGCCCTGGCTTAGGTACAAAGGTATTTAATTGCAAAGGTGTTTCTGGCTGAGTAATGTCCCCCAGGAACAAAGGATCTGTTGGGTGAGAGCACAGAAGAGCGTTTGTCTTTCAGTACCAGAACGTGCCCCAAGCTCTTGAACAGACCTGATAAGAGCTCTCTGCTGATTGGCCAGGCTGACTGCTCAGTAGAGAGAGACCATCTGCTCTTTCCTCCCAGCTTAGTCCAACACCAGCAAAGTACACCTGTGGCCAGCATGAGGTAGGAGCTCAGCCAAGGTTGGCTGCACCACATGACATAATATTACATGCTTGATTGTATTGCGTTTCCACAACATAATCCTGTGAAGTTACAACTTTTAGAGGCTCAGAGGAGTTAAATAACTTTCTCATGAGCAAACAGCTAATAAGGGGTGAAGGCTGGATCCAAACCCAGGTCTTTATTCTTACACTATATGAGTAAATCCACTAGCTTAGTTCAAGCTAGGAGTGTCCTAAAATTGTTGAGTTAGAAAACAGATGCTTAGGTGAAAGAAGATCTATTGAGTAACCACTGAGACCAGCCTGACTCATGTCAGGATTATAACAGCATTCAGCTGAGCCTTCATTTGGTGCTCCGGGGCACACTGCCCTCTGGGTATTCCTTCAAGACATACTAACACACCCTGCCCTCTCTTACAGAATTTCTGATTTAAAACAGACGTGTATACAGATAGACCAGTCACCAGCTGTAGAATGCCAGAATCAAAAAGGAATTGCTTATTTATTTCAATATCCTTATTTTAAAATGATGAGACCAAGGTCAAAGGATACTTATAGCTTACCATGGGCCCAGCACTGTGCTAAACACATTTTTTTGCAGTATTTAATTTCACAAAAATGTCAATCGGAGATAGATTAAAATAATGCCCACCTTAGGAATGAGGAAACTTGAGGTTCAGAAGGGTAGAGTGACTTGTCTAATGTCCCAGAGCTAATCAGTTAAGGAACCAGGATCTGAATCCAGGTCAGTCTACTCCAAAGCATCTACTCTCAACCCCCACATCCAGTCCAGGTCTTTCCTTCAAGAGGTTCAGAAGGGTAGAGTGACTTGTCTAATGTCCCAGAGCTAATCAGTTAAGGAACCAGGATTTGAATCCAGGTCAGTCTACTCCAAAGCATCTACTCTCAACCCCCACATCCAGTCCAGGTCTTTCCTTCAAGATGCTGTAGCAGATGCTCAGCTCTGCATTTAGCTCCCACTGCCACCCACCCCCTCCCCACTGACCTGAAAACAATGCCTCCCTTGTCCTTAGCACCAGCCACTCTCCTGCACTCAGGTTCAGCCCCTTTCTGGCATTAGCAAGAAGCTTCTCTTCCCAGTACTGGTGGTTATTTTTTAAAGTGTGAAATAAGTATAAAACAGGATATTTTCAGTAAATATCTCCCTGCTTATACAACAAAGTGGTACCAAAAGCACTGACTTATAGCAGATGTATGGTTAGTTTTTGCAAAGATGAATCTATAGCAGTCCATTGGAAGGCTGCAGTGCCCTGGATGAATGAGAGGCTGAGCTTCAAGGGCTGGGCCCTGCTGACATTCTGGCAGAGGAGCCTCTTGCCTGCTTCCACCAGAAGTGAGGATTCCCAGAGTCCTAGAGCACAGAGTTGTCAGTGAAAAGGTCTGAATTCAAATCCAGCCTGAGAATCCTAAGCCTGTGAGCAAGTTACTTAACCCATTCATAAGGAGCTGCAAGGGTTAATTATGTAATACATATGTATTACATTATTTCATGTAATAATGTACATGAAAATGCCCAATGACAGTATGTTGGTTAAACTTCAAACCTGCCAGCAACCCCATTCCTTCCCCATAATGGTATTCTGAGAATTACCATATTTTAAGATGAAATGTGTATTTAAGAGTATATAGAAGCATCATGGAAAATTCTAGACAGCAGCAGACTCTAAGAAATGTGTGGGCTTTAGAAAGTTCTCCTTCCCATCCCCCAGCCTCTACAATGTGTTTATCATACTTCTAGCGTGATAACACTTTCTTTTCCTTTGGCCTATTGTTTACTTGGTGAGCATTTATAGAATGCCAGCTCTGTGCCAGGCACAGCACATGAGTTTTTAGGAGACATCACATCTGCCAACACAGAGCATCTTGTGCAGATCCTGGAAAACTACAGGCTGTGGGATCTTTCCTATCAAAAGCTGGGGAACATTTGCCCTCTTTTGAGACTCCCTGTTTCCTGGTTCTACCTTGGAGCATCCATCTAAGGCATGTGGTCCCGCCTCTCACCCCACCAGCTCCAGTGGCCCTGCCTACAGGATTGCTGGGAGATTGTGCAAGTCTTTGGCCCGGCTTCAACTTGTCATGGCTTTTCCCCTACTTGTGATCACAGCCAAGGGAAAGCCTGGTGCCTGGCTCTGAGGCCCACATGGAACGGGATCCCGGAAGGACTTACCCGATGGCTTGTCTGTGGAGGATGGGAGGCTGGTGAGGGTAGGCATAGTGGGCAGAGGTGGTGGCAGCACCTTCAAGTTCTGGTCACTCTGGATCTCATTGGTGGAGATCTGGTTGATGATGCGGTTATAGGTGGGTGGCTGGTAGACCCGGGGCGGGGAGGCAGGGGGCGGCTGGGGGACAGGCCTGGCGGCAGGCACCCGCTGGCAGTGCTCCTCAAGCTGCGCGATGATCTCTGATTGGTTGTGGGCCAGCGTGGCCAGGTGCTGGTACTTGTGCTCCAGGTCCTTGTACTTGCTGGCCAGCTGCAGCATGTCGGCCGTCTGGTTAAGGATCCTGTTCTCCAACTGGGAGAGTTCCAGCGCGTTGTCCCGCTTGCGGATGATCTCATGCAGGAGCTGCATGTAGAGCTGTGTGACCCGCGAGTTCATGTTGCGGCTCTCCTTGCGCAGCAGCTTCACCTCGCTCACAATGCCACCATCCACCTCCACCAGCTGCTGAAGCGTCTCAATCTGCCGCTTCTGCTTGAGCAACTCATTGTTGAGCAGCTCCAGCTCCTGCTTGTGCACTCGGTTCTCTAGGAGCACCTCGGGTTCCTTGGAGTTGACACAGATGGCACCTGTGACCCGTTGCTGGGGTACGATGAAGGTGTAGGTGCACTTGTCCGCAGACTCGCTCGCCCGCTTGTACCTGTTTAGGTAAATGAACTCTCTTGGCGAACCCTCCTCGGTGCCCTCAAAACCATCCTCCTGGCCTGCAGCAGCTCCCATGGCAGCCAGCAGTCCCAGCCACCAGCACGTCACGCACAGTGGCCTCATGGTCCTTGCAAAATGGTGGCTATTCTTTATGAATAGAATCTATGAAAGCCTGAAAGTAAACAGAGGGGAGAATCAGAGACAGTCCCACCACTGCCAGTGGCCTGAGCCAGCAGTGATCCCAGCCTTCTTGTCAGGCAGAGATTTCCAAAAATGCAGCTTCAAGAAGCTGCGTTCTACTCTCCTGGAGTCAGAGAGGAGGGCAGTCATTCTGGAAGCAAGAGAGGGAGCCATGCAGGCCCCATCAGAGGTAAAAAGGAAAGAGGAGGGATTTGGAGCATCTGAAGGCAGGAGGCCATAGCCCTGTACTCCCGGAGCCAGCTCTAATGTCCACAGCCCTCTTACTAAGCTGGCCTGGAGCCTGAGAACCACATCTTGGCAACTTGAAGCCGGAGAGGGGAGGTGGGGAATGGGGGGGGAGTTGTCCCATCGCCCTTCTTCTCTGCCTCAGTTCTTTCCATTCTACACTTTCATAACCACCTGAACTTTTCTCTTTTAAAACCATCACATTTGTGATGAATGGCAATTCTGTTTGATCTCTGCTGGACTCTAAGCTCCATGAAGACAGGTACTGTGTCTGATTCAACCTTGCATCCCCAGGATGTTGCTCTTAGCAGGCTTTCAGCAAATATTTGTTAAATGAATGAATTGCTAGACACTGTATGGAGTGTGTTCAGTTTGTAGTGGACAATGTCAGTGGAAGGATATGTCCAGTCACGTGGCTCTGGTCTGTGTGTTAGCTGTGCTACAGAGCCCAAATAGGAACAAACAACTGAGTTCTTCTAGATCGTAATTTTTGCAATAGCCAGTGACTGTACTGTCCTGATCATTGCAGTGTAATTAAATCAGACGGAAGCAGAACACAGACACATGGCTCCCAATTTGTTTCAGTTCTGTTCTTGGACCATTCATCCTTTCACCAGATGTCCACTGAACATCTGCAGTGTGCCAGGCAGTGTGCTAGCTGCTGGGGATACGGCTGTAAACAGGACAGAGCCAGCCCCTGCCCTCACAGGGCTTCCACATCATTACAGTGTTCCCAAGTGTTGTGAAGCAAAAGTATCACATGCTACAAAAGGGTATAATGGGGAACTGGCCTAATTGGAGGGGTCACGAACACTTCCCTGAGAAAGTGACCTTTACTCTGACCCTTGAGGGATGAGTAGGAGTTAGGCAGCCAAGAGGGAGGAGAGGACGTGCGCTAGATGATCCCTCCTCTCGCCTCCTCGAGGGCTTTGCTCCAGCAATCCTCCCCCTTCTCTCTGCATCAGCAGTTTTCCTACAATCATGCTGTTACTTCTTTCAACTTAAAGAAAATCTTCTCTTGACCTCACATCCACTCTGCAGCTACTGTTCCATTTCTCCACTCTCCTTTTTAGCAAAGCTCTCCAAAGAGTTGCCTACCCTCTCTGTTTCCAGAAAGTTCCTCTCTTCCTATTCTCTCTTGAGCCCACCTCATTCAGGTCTTGCCCTCTCCCCTCCACTTCAAGTGCTCTAGACAAGATCATTATTGGTTCTCATGAATATTTTGCCTCTCAACACTGTGGGGACATAGTTGACAGCTCCGTTTTGGAACCTACTTTCCAGAATGCCACCCTTTCCTCTTGTCTGACTGGCTGCTTCTCATTCCATCAACAAATATCTGTTTGCTGGTTCATCCTCATATTCCTGTCCTCTTAGCGTCAGGGGGCCCAGCACTCAATCCTAGACTCTTCCTTATTTTGGCGATCTCATCTAGTCTGTGATACCTTTAAGAACGTTCGTTTCTCCAGCCTGGATTTCTCCCCTGGACTCCAGACTCATACTACCTGCGTGTGAGTGAGAAGAACATGCACTGTCTCTCTCTACACTCTTGCTCAGCAACAATCAACACAGAAGACCAACTTCTGTGACCACATGTGTGGGGATTTTTTCCCACCAGTAAGCAAGCAAACAGTTTCTCAGCAGACACCAGGTGGGTGTCCTCTAATTCAATTTCAACACTTTCTACCTGAAAATAGTGTCAGATCCATGTGTCAGGGTAAGGGCTCAGTCCCCAAGACTGCTGCGCCACCCCACCCCCTCCCTGCAGATGCCAGTTGAAAGTCCAGGTCTCTGGAACTTCTTATTGGCTGGCTATAAATCAGGGTTCCCACAACTCCTTCCTTGGGTTCAATTAGTTTGCTGGAGCAGCTCACAGAACTCAGGGGAATATGTACTTTTGTTTACTGGTATAATATAAAGGATATTACAAAGGACACAGATGGAGAGATGCAAAGGACAAGGTATGGGAGAAGGGACATGGAGCTTTCGTGCCTTCCTGGGCACCACCTTCCAGGAACCTCCACCTGTTCAGCTCTCTGGAAGCTCTCCGAACCCTCTGCTCTTGGGTTTTTATGGAAGCTTCATTACATAGGCACGACTGAAGCATGGACAACATGTAGAAATGTGATGGGACAAAAAGGGTCTGATCTAAGACTGACAGATGCTGGGGAAACCCAGAAAGGCCTGTCTGTTCAGATTTTTCTTCGCCTCTGTGTATAGCATTCAGACCCCCTAGGTGTGGGGCAGTACCTTCCTGGAATAGGGGTCTTATGAAGAGAAAAAAGAGCATGTGAAAGGAGGGCAGGAGAAGGTAAGAAGGTAGTGTGAGCCAGAACCGTGGATGAAGCCAATATATGAATATCATGATGTCATACTACCTCTTTGACATTTCCACTCAACTCTCTACAGGCATCTCAAACTTACCTTATCCAGAAACAAACTCCGGTTTTTCCCCACACTCTATCCACCCTGTTCATCCCAGTTGTCCTATGTTAGTAAATAGCAGTTCCATTCTAGTTGCTGAGACCAAAAACCTTGAGGTCATCCTGGACTCCTTTTTTTCATATCCCACATCTACTTCACCACTCAATTATGATAGCAGTATCCTAGAAATATTCCCAGAATCCTAGTGCTTCTCCCTACCTTCCTGCCACCCTCCTCACACAACCCACTTTCACCTCTCACCTAGATTATTGTAGTAGTTTCCTAGCTGGTCTCCCTGCCGCTGCCCTTGCCTACTCTACAGTCTGTCCTCAACCTAGCAGCCAGAGTGATCCTTTTTAAAAAGTCAGATCAGGTGACTCTTCTACTGAAAACCATCCAGTGGCTTCCCAGTTGAAGAAAAAGCTAGTGGACCCTAAGGCCCTCCGTAATCTCATCTCTGACCCCCTCCTCTTTGCTCATCCCCCCTCCAGCCACACTAGCCTCCTGGATGTTCTCCAAGTTCACCAAACACACTTATGGCTCAGGGCCTTTGCACTTGCTATTCCCATCCAGAACACTCTCGCCTCCTTTCTTCATTATTCACTCCCTTGCCTCTTTCAGGTCTTTGCTGAAATATCACCTTCTCAGTGGAACTGTCCCTGCTTATTTAGTTGAATGTGAGCTCCACGAAGGCAGGTTTGCTTTGGTCACTGCTCCATTAGCAGTGCCTAGCACATGGCCTGGAATACATAGGAGCTCGATAAATATTTGTCAATGGAATGGAAAGACACACCCACAACAGTTGCTGTGCACTGGGGAGTGCCATGAAGAGAGATACAGTGGAGCTGTTGGAACCTGTGGGCAAGTAACTGCCTCAGTGGGTTGGAGCTGCACAGAGGAGGGGCCACGTATTGTATTTATTAGTAACATTCACAACATCCATTTACTGAGTGCACACTATGTGCCTGACCCTGTGTGCTAAACATTTTGCGAATGTTGTCTACTTTCTTGTGTTCTCAAAATGTCCTTTTAAGGTAGATACTGTTATTTCAGTTTTACAGATGAGGAAACTGAGACTTAGAGAGGCTAAGAGACTTGCCCAAGATCATAAAGCTAGAAGGTGCAGTACCAAGACTCAGCCCTGGTCTGATGGACTTGAACCCTTAAACTCTGGTGTTAACATCACCACTTTCTTATTTCACGTTAATCTTTGCTAAAATAACAACCATGACACAGGACCTAGAGATTTGTCCTTCCAGGACCTCTTTGGGGGCTTCTCTGGTGAGTATCCTGAGGTGGACCATCCTGAGTCCACATTTTGCCAGTCAGTGGGCAGTTACAAAACAGACCCTGTGCTCCCAAGAGCCATGCTGAGCTGTTTTCCACTCAAATGACAAAGCCCAAGTATGGTCTCGATGGCTGGCTCAGGCCTTTGCGGCCAGGCAGAGAAAGGTGTTCGAGAGCTTCTGGTTTGGTTTCTGCTAGGTAGGGCTGCAGTGACGTCAGTGGAAACCAGGCTGAGTTTGGAAGTGTTTGCCTGGTTTCCAATGGCACTTTGGCTGCTCCTGTCCTGGTGGCCACACCCTGACCTGAGAACAATGTGGAGGGACCACCCCAGGCTAGGGCGGGCCTGCTGGGTGCTGCCTTCCTCACACTGCTCACCTGCAGGGGATGATGACAAACATGTCTCTGTGCCGGTTCCCGCGGTGGCCTCTGCAATGACCAAGAAACTGCTGAAGGCCCAAGGAAGCGACCTGGCTCCAGGAAAGGGTTGATTTCCAAACATTTCCAGGCCTACAGGCCTAGGAGGGCTGCACTGTTTACCACTGAGTTCTTTCCTCTCCCCAGTGTGGGCTCTCAAAGCTTCCTAGGCAAAGCTCTTGCCCTTGGACTTGAGATCTTGAAGGCTGAGCCTCTTCCGTGAAATGGGATGATGCAACCTACTTTGCACACTAGATTAAGCAACATGGGAGCACTTCAGAAACCATAGATTGGAGGGCTGGCCCGTGGCTCACTTGGGAGAGTGTGGTGCTGATAACACCAAGGCCACAGGTTCAGATCCCCATATAGGGATGGCCGGTTAGCTCACTTGGGAGAGCGTGGTGCTGACAACACTAAGTCAAGGGTTAAGATCCCCTTACCGGTCATCTTTAAAAAAAAAAAGAAAAGAAAAAAAGAAACCATAGATTGGAATAATATCATAGTGATATGACAAGAACACACAACAATGGTAACAATACAAACTGACAGTAAGGGCTGCTGAGTATGGGCCGGGCAGTGTGTCGAGATGGCACTTTTACCATGTCCTTGAATCCTTACAGTCACCCCATGAGGAGATACCACTGTTATCCCCACTTCACAGAGGAGGAACTTGATCCATGCCACATAGCTGGGCTCTGACCAGGAGGTCTGCCTGGCCTCGCCTACCAGCCAGGAAGCAGTCCACTGGTTAGACTAGGGCCTGGCTGTCCTGGCGTCCCTAGAGTCCCTAGAGTCTCACCACTGCTGGCACAGAGTGGGGAGGCAAGAGATATTGAAGCCTAATCATAGACTATAATGTCTTCAAAGAGCATCTCTCACTATCTGATTAAAAAGTAAACCAAACTTGACAACTAACTCTCACACAGGGATTTAGGTTCTCAAGGCCCTTTGCATACACATTATCTCAAGCAATCCTTTCAACATTCAGAGCTAGTTCCTAGGATTATGCCCATTTTGAGGAGGAGGAA
Source organism: Galeopterus variegatus (assembly GCF_000696425.1). Lineage (NCBI taxonomy): Eukaryota > Metazoa > Chordata > Mammalia > Dermoptera > Cynocephalidae > Galeopterus > Galeopterus variegatus. Next base: position 104,883 of record NW_007730033.1, read on the forward strand.
ACTGAAGGTCAGAAAGGTGTCAGGTAACTGGCTCAAGGTCACATTGCTAGTGGTGAGACCAGTCTTGAGGCAGCACAGTTGATTCTAGGTTTTATTGTTACATCTCCAAGGAGCCTGGGCTTAGCAGGGTGACTTTAAGCCCATTGGGTTGCAGGAAGGACGGGAAGGAACAGCGCACTGTGCTGGGTGGGTGCCTGACATGCACTGTCCCAGATAATCCAGGTAAATGGGGTGGGGGTGTTATTCCCCTCATTTTATCAATGGAGACATGGAAACCCAGGCAGACTAAGTGATTTCCCCAAGAATACACAGCAGATAAAAGCCAAAGCTGACAGAGCCTGGAACTTGGGTCAGCCTTACACCAAGGGCCATGCTCTTTGCATTGCTCTCGTCCTTAGGTCTTTTATTTTCCTTAAAGATCCCACCACCCCCACCACCCCAGTATTTTGCTATTTTGGCAGTTCTTAATGGGCAATAATGAGTTTGTTTACTTTTGCTCCCTTGCTGTTTATTCAACTAATTGCATCCCAAGAGAAATACCCCCCCTACACACCACCCCAGCATTCCAAACATCTTAGGCCTGGAGAAGAACTCAACTCCAATCAAAATGATGCTCTTCAGTTTCTTCCTATGACCAACAAAGAAAAGCAAATCCAACTGTTTTCCTTGGCTTTGAAATTAAAATAAAAATGATTCTTGAAATTGCTTTTCCACATTGTATTGTGAGGAGTTTCCATTATGCATGGGTTTTCCCTCCCTGCAAGTGAGGCTGGTGTAACTACACCACGTGAAGGCCTTTGCACACTGGGAGGCGGCCTCCCCAGGGCTTGGGTCCCACCCAGCCTCCGGTGGGCTGATTCTGAGTGTCCCTGTTTGGCCTCGTGCGGTGGGGACACACACTGTGTGTCCACATCCCTCTCATCACCACGGTGCTGCAGCCCAGGCAAGGGGCCACTTTGTGGGAAGAGTTGTCGTTTTCATAAAATGGAGCTGAGTGTCACGCCTTGTGGCGGAAGCTATTGGCCTGGGGTACTCTTTTGAGTTTTCACCCCAAAGGTTAGGAATGAGAGAAGTTCAAATATTAAAAATAATTACTACAACCAATTATTACTATGGCCCAAACACTTAGTAAACATTATCTCACTTAATCCCCCAACAGTGATAGGAGGAAGGCCCTGTTATTTCAGGGCCACCATGTGTGAACAGACATTCATAGTCTTTGTAGTTTTGTATATTTATATGAGAGCAATTTTCTAATTCCCACAAAGATGCTTTTCAAGCTAACAGCAAGGCTTATAATTATCCCTGTTTGCAGATAGGAAACTATTGAGAATTGAAGACTGTGAATCATTGCCCAAATTACTGAATTACTGAGTAACAGAGCCTGTAAGACAACCCCAAAATATGCCTGAAAATACATCATGCTGTGACTGTAGAGAAACTAAAGTGACAAAATGACAGGAAACCCAGAAGAGATTGTTCTCTGACCCTCCAGGCAGGAGGAGGACAGGCATGCTTTTGGGATTCCCAGGACTGCAGACCCCAGTGAAACCTCCAAATTAAGTCCAACTCCCAGGTGTTTAATCATCAGTCCAGGTTGCGGTCTTGCCTGAAGGACTCACAGAGCCCACCCCCCATCCCCAGCCAGCACTGCCCCATTGTTCTGTGAGCACAGATGGAGGCTGAGAATGAGTCGAGGCCAGAGGAAGTGTCCCAGCACTGCAGGAGGCCTGAGAAGCAAGCCTCTGCCAAGGTGGTGAGGAAATCTGGAACTGCCACCCTGTCCCCCGTGTGCCTGGCTGGCCCCTGATGTCTGGGTTCTGGGAAGCTAGAAACTTGAGCTGTGCTTCAGTGAGTCTGATGGACCTGAACATGAATCAGGATGGTTAAACCAACTTCAGGACAGAAGGGAGACAGATGAAAATGTCAATGTTGACAAACAGTTGTTCCTGCTAAAGCTGTTTGAAGTATATGGTGTGCTGGTAGAGTGGTTCCCAAACTGATTGGTAACCTAGGATAAGGGAGGGATCAGATGAAGGAAAAGTCCAGAAGGGCCCAGCTGACTACATGACCAATAGCATTGATAATAATTGTTGTCATTTGTTTGCTATAAACTGTTGTGTGCCCAGCTGTACTCTATCTCACTAGCTCTTGCAACCTTATATGTAGAGGACCATATGTCCTGGTTGGCCCCAGTTGAGGCCTGTTGTCTTATATAATTATTAATAGCACCTCTTTTCACTCTCAAAACTGTCTTGGTTGGTCAACAAATTATATGGTCCCCATACCATATAATTATCATACCGCAGGAGAAAGGTATTATCTGCATTTTGGAGTAGAGGAAATCCAAAACCAGAAAGTTAGGTCGCTTGCCTGAGGTCACTCGGAGTAAACATCAGGATTGTTATTTAACTGTCAACTGCCAGGTCCATACCCTCACTTCCATAAAGATTGTCTCTCCAGCCAACATGAATACAAGGTGCTTACTTATTTGTTTAGATTAATTCTTACTGTGACTGAATAAGTAGAAACAGCTTTCAGGTCAGCACAAGGGTGAGTTTTGTTGGGTGTTAAAAAGAGCTTCTTGGTCAGGCAAGTGGTGAGACCCCAAAATGGGCATGTAGGATGAATATTAGCATCTTCACCTTAGAATACCCGGAGAAGGAACTGTGCATCAGTTGTTCTGGGTGACTCACCACCCACCTGGAGGCCAGGGAAGGAATATCCAGATTTCCAACTGCCATCCTCTCCTACCCTAGGATCCTGTGAATCATTCCCCACTAAAAGACTTTGTGGGCACCCAGGGAGTCTGGAGCCATTTCCCAAACCCTGCCAGTTCACCTCTAGTAACAGCTTCAAATGAATCATTTGTCAATCCATCCAGCCTTCCAGGACCCATCCATTTACCTTCCCATCCAGCCAGCCATTGTGCATTGCTACAACCTAGGTCCAGCCCTGTCATGGATGATGGAAGAACACAGGCATGAACCAGAAAAGCAGATAGTCTAGGATCAGATAGTCTAGATAGTCTAGAACCAGAAAAGCAGATAGTCTAGGATGGAAGAGTGGCATTGGGGTGTCAAATGCCTGATGCCGTAGACCCTTGCACTCCTGTCACTGGTGAGTTGCTAGCTCCAGGGAACTGCTAAGTTCATGGAGGAGGCAAGTTGTGGTCACACTGTGAGATCATAGAGCAAGGGGCGATGTGGTTAGGCATGGGGGAGCTGGTTGCCTTTGTCAGGGGGACAAAGATACTTCTGTTACTTTTTCACATTATTTGAGAAACATTTTGAGATTCCCCCAAAGTCAGTGTACCGAGCCCCCTGTGCCAGGAGCCTCAGCCAACAGAGCAGAGGTGGGGGAAGAGTCTGCAGAAGTCATTTCAGAGTCCAGCTTCTGAGTTGGCTGCTGCATTTCCAATAGTGCCTGGTGTGCTCTGGAGCCCTGGAACTGGGGGAGCCTCAGACAGGAGGGAGAAATCAGGGGCTGAATGGACAGCACTGCCCCAGGGTGGCTTTCTGGGAAATCCCAGCCTTGCCTGGAGCTGTTCTGTTCTAGGCTGAGTGGTTGGCACCAGGGTCACCTTGGCCTTTTGGGATAGGCTCAACCCTTGAGCACTGGGTCAAGCACTTTTTGTGCCTACTTCATTAACCCAGCAACTCTGTGAGACAGGGGCTATGATTATCCCTATTTCATAGATGAGCAAACAAAGGTAAAGGATGAAGCCACTTTCTCTGGGCCATAGAGCTACTAAGGCGTAGAGCTGGGCTTAGAACCAGATGTGTCTCCTCCAGAGGCAGGTTTGTCACCCACACAGTCACAACTGGCTTCCCTGCTTTTGGGTGCTACCTCCCTTCCAGTCCACACTGCATGCAGTTCTAGGGCTGTCTTTCTAAAACTCAGCAGGTTTGTCACCCACACAGTCACAACTGGCTTCCCTGCTTTTGGGTGCTACCTCCCTTCCGGTCCACACTGCATGCAGTTCTAGGGCTGTCTTTCTAAAACTCATCTGATCGTGCCAGTGTCCTGCTTAAAAACAGACCCCATGTTGTCATGCCTCTCTGCCTTTGCACACACTGTGCTTTTTGCCTCAAGCACGTTGCCCCACTGTCCTGCCTGATGCATGCGTGTCTTCCTTCCTAAGTTGCCCTCTCAAGTCCAGCTCCCCATGAAGCCATCCATTCGCAGCGAGGTCCCTCTTCCTCCAGCTCGCAGGAGTGGCTATAGCTGACTCCATCCCAGCACCCAAGACTCAGAGTGTACTCATCTGGTTGTCTGCTCCCAGACTGTGAGCTTCTTAAAAGCAGGGTCAGGGCAGATTCTCCGTCTGAACACCCAGTACCCAGGTTGGCACCTGGGCTACTAGATAGGAATTCAAAAATTTCATTCATTTGACATTTCCCGAGGATTTCCCCTGTGCCAGCCACTGTGCCGGGGGTTGAAGATAGAGCAGGAACAAGGTAGGCGAGGTCCCTGCCCTCAAGGAGCCCACTGTAGTAGGTGAGACAGAGAGCAGGTGTTCATAATATGGGTAATCAGTACCCTAACCTGGTACCTGAGGGTGCTGTAGTGGCACCTGCTCCAGCTGGAGTGGGGTTGGGGGAATGAAGGGGGAGGGTAGGTGTCCAGAGAGACCTTGGCTGGACAACACAGGAGAATGGTGTGGCACTCCAGGGTAGAGAGCTTGTTTGTTTGAGAGCCTGGATCTGAGGCTTGCTGCAGTACTTCATGTATTCATTCATCCCTCAGATACCTTCTCTGCCTGACCCTGAGTGGGTGTTGGAGGTTTAGCAGTATCTAAGACAGACACACCTTGTCCTCACGAAGGCTGGAGTGAGACAAATTTGGGCAGGACTTTAGGCATTCCTGGATCTGGGCAGGTTCTCAGGCATCTCTTGGAGATAAGAACAGAGTTATTTCATTCTGGGCTTTTCTGTGGTGGTCTTTGGTCTGCCTGTCTGGAGGTCTGGGCAGCAGAGCAGGACTGAGGTTCTGGGACTGCTGGCCCCAAGAGAGGTTCTTTCACCAGAGAATAGATCTGACACAATAGCTCGATTGTAAGAAGCCTGGCTCCTCCGACCCAACATTTTAACATTCCTGTGATCAGAATGTGTCTCACAATTGATGGTGTACATGTACTGGGACATTGTAATGTTTTAACCCCCCATAAGGCTTACAGTCCTGTGAGGCAATACAGTTTTGTCACAGAATATACCCCCAGAATGAGGTTTTTGATGCGGGCTATCTATCACCACAAACTCCAAGCTGCCAGTGGCTGAATAACCCTTCTATTTAGGGTGTTTTATACAAAATTCACAGAAAAGAAACACTGTTCAATGGATTGATTCTTTCCTGAGATTTCCACAGTATGGTTATCCAGGATGGCAGCGGGCTGGGATAGAATGAGCACAGGTCTGGGTTTGAATCCTTGCTTTTTGACCCACTAGTGGCAAGACTTTGGGAGAGGTGCTGTACCTCTGAGCCTCGGTTTTCACTTGTGTAAAATGCAGACAGCACCACTCATCTGGAGGGCCCTCTTAGCAACACATGTCTCCTTTTCATGACTCAGTTGTGTGTTTATATGATTATTAGACTTACCATCTCCCTCATCCTGCTTTGCTGCGGGCTCTACAAAGCCGAGCCCCTGCCCTGTCTGCCTTTTGTCAGTTGAGACCATTCCAGATTAAATGAGCTGTGATTCAGAGAGAGGCCAGATGCTGGATGTACCTGACTTGGGTGGGGCTGCTGTCTGTTTGTTCTTTTGTGGCTACCAGTTGCCATCTCCCCAGTGTTTTCTCGGGAATTGCTCAAGTGTGGCTCAGTGTAGACAGTGAGGAACTGAGCTCTGATTCTCCAACCCTAAAGGAATCTCCAAGTAGAGATGTAGATAACACACAAATGGTATCTCTGTCACATAGATAAGTGTTTCCCTGAGGTTCTCTCCCACTGAGTTGGTGCCAGAGTTCTATGATGCTGATGGGGGAGAGAGGATCCCAGAGCACCTAGGTGGGGGGGTGTTTGAAATCAGCCAGCTGGTTTGGAATCCCAGTTCTATCTCTCATTGACTGTATTACTACAGGTATACTGTATAACTGTGCTGAGGCTCATCTATAAGAGGGGTAACAATAATGCCTATTCTATCGCAGAGATAGACTTCCATGAACAGCAAATGATGCATTGAAATCAGGTAAGCAAATGGTTTTCAGAGGGGGTGATGCAGCATTCTGTAGGACAGCAACCAAGCAGATTTGCCTGCCAGGGTCACAGGGCAGGGACCCAGTAACAGAGTCAGGATAAGAGAAATCAAGGCACCTTGAACAAGGCGGTGGAGTGAGATGGAGGAAGGCATGGGCTTTGGAACCAGATAGTTCTGGGTTCAAGCCCCACATAATCACTTAAATGTGATCACTTAACTTGGGCAAGTAAACCTCTCAGAGCCTTAGTTTTCTCCTCTGTAAAATGAGATGCTAAAACTAGAACCTACCTCCTTGGGATGTGGTGAGGATGAATTGAGATCATGTATGTGCCTTACTTAGCATATGGGTACTTCATAAATTGTTGTGGGATTGATGAACAGCTGACTTGCTCTGCCTGTGAATTTGCAGCAATGCCATGTAGTGCCCTCCTGAACCATGTGCTTTACACATTTTTGTCTGTTCCACCAAGACTACCTGGTACTGAGTAATAATTAATCCCATTTTTGTTAGCTAAGCTCATGAAGTCAGTCAGGGCCTCTGCTCAGCCTGAGCTGCCCAGAGAGGACAGTGAGCCACCAAGGTTCCAGGCTGCAGCAGGGAAACCCATGCCCCCCCAGAGGCCTTGTACTAAAGAGGCAGATATTTAGCATCAGCTTTCAAACTGCTTCCAAGACAGGGCCTCTGCTCAGCCTGAGCTGCCCAGAGAGGACAGTGAGCCACCAAGGTTCCAGGCTGGAGCAGGGAAACCCATGGCTTCAGCAGCCCCAGAGGCCTTGTACTAAAGAGGCAGATATTTAGCATCAGCTTTCAAACTGCTTCCAAGGGCCCAGGGAGCCCACTGGGACCTCTGGGGGCCATAGGACAAAAGCTACTGTCCTGGGCTAAGATGTACCATTGTAGTCTGGTGTAAGGCCCACCAGACTTGATCACCATAGTGGCCACACTTGGTGATAGCTACTCCTTACCTCTTCCTCTGCAACTCCAGGACAGGCCTAGCCATTGATCCTCCTGCAGCCCTGAGGTAGCTCCATCTACTATGCTTCTGGTGGAGAAACCAACAGGCAGACAAGTAGTGCCCATGTGGGTGGGAGGCTGCTCTTCCTGTAAGGTTGGTATCGGATTCTTTTGTCACTGTGTCTGCACTTTCCCTTAGTCTGGACTTCTAAGATGCAGACATGCTATAGGTGGCCCCAAACCCAAACCCCAGACAGAGAGCCCTCCTCCCCCAGGCTCCTGGAAGGCCCCCCAGTATGGGTACTAGTAGCAGTCATGGCATTGGTTCTGCCTTGGATTTTCTGAAAACCCTAGCAGGAAGTGTCCAGACCGGGGAAAGAATTTGGGTCTCTGCTCTTCCCTCTACACAATTTTGATTGTTATCGTTCATAATAATCAGTGACTAGTGTTTTCTGAGGGTTTGCAGCACACCAGGCACCATGCTAAGACCTAGCATCGTGTGTGCTCCTCCTAGAAAGCAGCGTGGTTCAGAGCAACTCTGGAGCCATGCCACTGGGTTCAAGTCCTGGTGCCAGCACTTGCTAGCCTTGCGGCTTTGGGCATGTCACTTAACGTCTACCTCAGTTTCCTCATATAAAATGGGATGAATAACAGTACCTATATTATAGAGTGGTTGTGAGGATTCTACCAGTTGATAAGTGCCTGGCTCATAATAAGTGCAATGTAAGTGTTAGGTGTTAACTAGGAGATGGGCACTGCTATTTTCCCATTTTACAGATAGGGAAACTGAGATTGAGAAAGGCTGAGTGTTCTGCCAGAACCACTTGGCTAGTAAGTAGAAAAAGAGCCAGAATTTGAAACCAGTTCATAAGCACTATTCTGCTCTGCCTCCATTTGGAAAAATACATGTGGGGAGCATTTGACCAGCTTCGGAAGTGGCATTCTCAACTTTCCTCAGAGCCCTGGTGAAAGGAGATCCTCTTCTAAGTAACCAAACTGGCCTCTGGGAGCGCTCATAATCCCATGGCACAGGCAATAGCTGACCCATGGCACACTTATCGCAGAAGGAGAAGGGAAGATCAGTGAAGAATTTCTGTTTGGAAATGTTATCTAACACTGAGCACTTTCAAGGGACTCAGTATGTGGAGCCTGCACTGTCCCCCTGTGGGGTCCCGGGGAAGCTGCACCCTCTGTTCTTTCTAGGCCACATTCAGCCAGTTGGAGACCTGCGGTGCCATCCAGTGCTAGAAGAATCAGGTGTCCTTGAGCATGGGGAGGGGAAGTCAGAGCAGCACTTGCTCCAAGTCACAGTGGCAGAAACTTCTGGGTGACATGTCTCTTCCAGCACCGGCTGCCTTGGCTCCTCTCCTGCCCAGCTGAGGGATGAGCAGAGGCTGCCCGGCTCCAGGGAACTTTCTGAACCAGGGCTCCTGGCTGCCGTAGGACAGCGTTTCCTTTTGCTTTTGCCTCTGCCTAGTAGTCTCTAGCCAGGGTGCATGGGAACCCAGAGCTTAAAAACGACTTCCCAAGTGCTTGCACTTCCTCTGCTGTCTGTGACTTTTTCAGTCCACTACCCCCTCAAGCTCACACCTACACAAACACACACACGCACGCAGCTGCTGAGCTGTGCCCAGGAACCGCCTGCCTTCACCCCAAAGGCTCTTTGTCTGAAGGAGGAGAGTGGGGCTTATTGATGAAGTCCTCAAAATCCCAGCCCATGATCCTGTGCCCCAAAACACCACCCTCTGCCCAAGAGTCCACAGCTCCTGCCCCAGCGGATGCCTTGTTTGGCTCCAAGTGAAAGCAGGGAGTGACCTCCTCTGGGATCCAGCTGCACACACCCCTTCCCCCCACTGGAGGGGTCAGGGTTCTTGAACTCCCAGCCACGGGGCCAGCAGCTGCCTCTGGCCCCCTGCCCCTCGCTACCACAGTACTGGCCCCTTACCTCTTCCTCCTGCTTGGTTCCCAGGGCAGCTCCTCACATACTTCACCTTGGCCATCAGCAGTACAGCCTGTCCATGGCCTCCAGGAGGGGTCCCCAAGTCACAGGCCAGACCTGCTGCCAAGCAGCCCTGCTTCACTGGCCTCGCTGGCTCTGCCTCCACAGCAGGGCTCCAGTCGGGGATGGGGCAAGGGCTGGGTGGGGGTCCTGCTGGGCTGCTCACAATCTGCTTTCCCTCATAGCCAGGGCGGGCAGCTGCATCAGTGTCAAGCTCTGCAGGTCCGGGGACTCGGGCAGCACGGCTCAGGGCTTCTGGTCCATCCTCAGGCCGTCTGCAGCAGCCTCATTTGAACTCCCAACTCCTTTGTGGAGCCTTTACATGCCGCCAGAGGAAACTGTGAGCACAGCCTGACCCTGGTTGGCTGCAGGCACTTCTCTCCACCCACCAGTGCAAGAGGATCCCCCAGGCCCCAGAAAGGCTCCGGGCCTCCCCTCAGCCCCAGACAGAGGCGGGCCGCCCGGTGATGTCACACTAGCTCCAGCCCCAGCTGGCCCAGCCCCTCCCGCCTGGCCGGCTTTGGCGGCCTCGGCGGGACCCCTCCTTCCTTGGCACAGCCAGCCTGGCCAGCTCCATTCCCTGGCCCGCCCGCTCCCAAAAGCCCGGGCAGCTCCCAGCGAGCTCCACTGAGGCAGAGAGCTTCCCCTTTGACTCAGGTAATGGGTTTAGATCCGCTCCAGCTGTGCATGCAGCCGGCTGCGAGCAGCAGGGAGCTGGGTCGTCCTCCTGGACCCCTACCTCGCTACACACTGCTCACAGAGCCCCAGGTGGGCGGGTGGCTGGGGCAGCTCAGCCACCCTTCTTGGAGGCCTTACTCTTTCTCTAAACCCTGGGTAAGGGAGCCCAAGGCTGTCCACACGGAAGCCAGCAGCGTCTGTGCTGCTGGAAGTTAGCAGGAGGCAGTAGCTTAAGACAGTGGAAATACCACAGGCTGGGGGTGGGGCAGCACTGGAGGAAAGCTCCGTCACTTCCTACCTGAGTGGCCTTGATTAAGTCACTTCAGCTCTCTGGGCATCCCTTCTATGCATCAGTAAAGGAGGTAATTAATACTAGTAATCTATCTCCAAGGGCTGCAGCGAGGGTTCTCCGAGATCACACGGAAGAGGGCTTGGCACAGTGTCAGGGATACCCCATGAACTGAACTCAGGACTCTGGAGATGGGCAGGCCAGGGGTCGCACACTCCCAGAACT
>NW_007730033.1:116027-121480 GCF_000696425.1 Galeopterus variegatus
CTGCTGTGTGATACTGTTCAGCCTCAGTGTTTTCATCAAATTGTGACCTCCTGTTGGGCCCTTCTAGGAACAAATGCTGGAACTCCATTAGAGTCCTCGGCACAGAGTCTGCCACATAGGTGGAGCTCTGTGAACGCTTACAGAATCAGAGCAAGAAAGGGGATAATGGCACCGGATCCCACAAAGCAAGCATCCTCCAAGCTTATCGGCATTGTCAGGCTGGAAGAAGGCGCAGTCAGAGGAGGCAGGGCCAGGCCCACTGTTGGACACCCTGCAGGGATGCAGAGAGTGGGAGAGTGGGTGGCCAGCACTACACTGGGAAGGGAACCCCAGGGCACAGCTTTGTCCCTCTGCTTGGACTCTTCTTTCCTTTTTAAAACATTGTACTAATGGTGGTGATGATATTTTGATATAAATTGGGAGAAGAACCTTAATGGGACTCTCCCCATCCGTAGGCACAGTGGGTCATGTACCTGGTCCCTGGGCAAACGAGTCCACTGTGGTCCGTCCCTCCTCAGGACTGCCAGTCCTGCCTTTGCAGGGAGCGAGCTTTTCTCCTTGCCTCTGATTCTCCCAGCCTGCTCAGACTTTCTTTTCCATCTGTCAGTCCCATCCCTTTTTAGAAGGTGGGTCTTTGCCAGAAGACCCCCAGTGTCTTAGAGGCCACTACATCATCCAGAGAGCTGGATTGGACAGTCAGCCAGAAATACTCCCTACATTTACTGTGGGGGTGATGATGCCGGCCCACTCTGGATTCTCCAAAGGGCCTAAAGGGCTCCCAGTGGGGTCATGGTGGGGCCATGGCAGGCTGGGGGCTAGAGATCAGCAGAAGCATATTTGATGGGAGCTGAATTCTTCTCCCTCACTCTGTCGAGGCACCCATATTTTGCCAGCCTGAGATACACGGTGGAGGTTGGTATGTCTTTCTTTTTCCTCTTCCTTCCTCTTTCCCTTCTTTCTCTCCCTCTCCCCTACCCCCTACACCCCTCCCCAACACTTCTCTCTGTTATCCAGGGAGTATTTGTTGGGAACCTGCTCTTAGCCAACACAAGGAAGCCAGGGGCCCAGTCCTCTGAGAGCTGGTAGTCCAGGTGGGAGACAGACAGTGTGGTGCATGAGAAGTCCTGGGCACTGGGGGAGTACCTAACCAGTAGACTGATTAAGACTGGGCAGGGCAGTCAGGGCAGGTTCCTTGACAAAGCAGTGCTGAAGCTGAAGCCTGAAGGATGGGTAAGAATTAACAGGTGATAAGGGTGGAGAGAGGATGGTCTGGGCAGAGACAATAGTGTGTAAAGACCCTGTGGAAGAATGCTTTTTCAAAGATGGCCCCAACGATATCTCCTAGTACACAATGAGACCTTGACACTCCTCCCATTGAGAGGTGGTTCATGCCCCCTCACACTGAATCTACGTGGATCTGTGACTTCCTTGTAACCAGTAGAATGCGGTGGAGGTGACACTACCTGACTTCTGAGGCTAGATGAGAAAAGGCAGTGCAGCTTCTGTCCTGTTCACTGCGGCCCTCTCTTTTGGAGCCCTGAGCCAACCAGGAGCCTAAGAAGTTCAGAAGCCACCATGCAGAGGCCAGGTACAGTGTAGATCCCAGCTGATGGCCAGCATGGACCTCCATATATGTGAGGGAAGATGCCTCTGATGATTCCAGCCCCTCTCCATTGGGTCACCCCAGTCACTGCGTCAGTCTCAGCTGTGGAGTCTTCCTGTTGAGGCCCTAGACACTGGGGAGCAGACATGAGCCATTCTACTGTTCCATATCTGAATTCCTGAACCACAGAACCCGGGGGTATAATAAAATGGTTGTTTTAGGCTGCTAGGTTTTGGTGGAAATTTGTTACGCAGCTATAGTAACGAACAGACCCTGAGGCAAGAGCAATTGTAGGCACTCTTCAGAGGAGCTGAGAGAAGTGCATCCCAGCTAAGGAGAATAGGCAGGGCCTTGTTAGAGGTGAGACTTCATCCCAAGGACAGTAGGGAGCCACTGAAAGGATTTGAGCAAGACAAGTGTTGAGACATACTTTTATTTTTAAAAGGCCACATTAGTTGAATGGACACTGGATTGATTTGAGCTACACACAAGGTGTCTGTATCTGGCAGGGGAGGGAGGCAATGGGACTCTCTGGATCAGGAGGGAATTTCTAGGACTTTCTCACTTTCTGGGAATGGGTGCAGCCCAAGCCCCTTGGTTGCTAAAATAAATCTGTTTTCACAGTTCTAAGTTCCTAGGATCCCATCAAACAGGGGAGGAATACCGAGGTGGCCTTGCCCTGTGCCCGTCTTTGCACAACTCCTGCCCCTTTGGTGGCCTTGGGGAGTCAAGTGCCTGCTTGGGAGCTTGAGCTCTGGGACCAATTCTGGTTCAACCACCTAGTAGCTCTGAGCTCACTTTCCTCATCTGTAAAATAGGGATAATACAAGGGTCTACCTTATAGAGCTGTGAAAATTAGCTAAGATGTGACACATTAAGTGTAATAGACACTGGCAAGTCCATTGCTTGATACATGTTTGGCTATAACAGTTAGTACTGCCTCCTTCAGTGGGCTGTGAGTACTCTGAGGACAGGGGTGTGTGCCAGCCAGGGAGAGTCTCCTTTTGTATAGCCCAGAGAAGAGAAATGAATGTCTGGCTGGAGGAGGGAGAAAATCTGTGGCTTAAAGTCTAACGGACCTGGGCCCAAAGCCCACCTCTATCACTAATCTTGGGCAACTTTCTTATTATCTCCGAAACAATAACACCCCTCTGGGTTGGTGTGAGGACTGAATAAGTGCCTGGTACTAGGCATTTAGCAGTTGGTCAGGAAACTGCCGCTGCGCTGCTGCTGCTGCTCCCTGCTCCCAGACTCCTCCCACTCTCACTCAGAACAGCTTCACCAAGCTCCTAACTTGATGACTGCTGGGTCTTGGAATCCCCCTGACCTCCTCAAGGAGCACCACTTCCACATTTCCACTTGCTTGCTGGACAGAAGCATCACGTGATTAAAACATTTTCCTTTTTAAAGTTTTTATCAATAAAAAATGTGTGATGTTTATCTGGTGGCAGAATATGAAGAATCTTAATGTATGTGCCACAATTTGTATAAATGATTTCATGTCTTTTCATGTCTTATCACCTTCCCAACAACTACAACTTTTTTTTTTTCCTGTTGGTATTGTTGGGATTTTCTACTGAGATACTGGGTATGTGGCAGGAGAATGTGTGTGTATGTGTGCTGGGGACGGAGGGGCATGTGTTACAGAGGGGTGTGCTTGGATGGAGCAGCTTTGCTGTATTTTGCAATCTCAGAGTCCCACCAGATTCACATATCACAAATTGACTTTTTTTTTTTTAAACACCCCTTTCAGCGCTTTTTAAATGTCTTCATTGTCTTCTGGCCAATGTGTTTCTGATGAGAAATCAGCTACCTTCCTTGGTCTTCCTGTATACCTAATGAGTCTTTTTTTCCTTTGTCTTCTTTTAAGATTTTATTGTTGACTTCTAGCAGTTTGATATGATGTGACTAAGTGTGATTTTCTTTGCATTTATTCTATGTCGGGTTCACTGAGCTTCTTGGACCTATGGGATGATGTTTCATTTGGGAATATGGGGCGAATTTGGGACCATTATTCCTTCAAATATTTTTATGCTCATTTCTCTCTCCCCTCCCCTTCTAGAACTCCATTTTATACACTTGTCCCACAAGTCACTGAAGCTTTGTTATTTATCTATTTATTTATTTAATCTTTTCTTCTCTCATGCTTCCATTTGAATAACTTCTATTACCTGTCTTCAGGTTTGCTAATCCTTTCTTCTGCAGTATCTAATCTGCTATTAATTTCATCCAAAGTATTTTTTATGTCAGATACTATATTTTTTTGGTTCTATAATTTCCACTTGGTTATTTTTATAATCTCATTTCTGTTCTAGGATTCCCTATCCACTCATTTATTCTATCCTTTATTTCCTGAAAACCCTATCCATATTTATAATATTCATTTCAAAATTCTTGTCTACTGATTCCAACATCTGGGTCATCAGTGGGTCTGATTTCATTGACTGGTTTTTTTCTCTTGATTATGGGTCACATTTTCCTGCTTCTTTACATGTCTCTAATTTTTATTGTATACTGGACATTGTGGATGATCTATTGAAGAGACTCTGTATTTTGTCTTCTTCTAAAGAATGTTATGTTTTGTTCTAGCAGGCAGTTAAATTACTTGATCTTGTGGAGGCCTTGTTTTTAGACTTTGTTTAGGTGGGTTTATTTTGGTTTTGCCAATAGTCCTAGGGCATAACCCTTAGTCCTGGACTTACTTGTAAGGAATGGCCTTTCTGGGATTAAATCAAAAGCCTTAAGTGTTTGCTAACCTGCTTTAATTTGGTAGGACTTGAACTGCAAACTCCATCTTCCAGGCAACTGCTGAAATCTTTTCCTCCCAGCTGCTGCTTTCTGTTGTGCTTCTTGGAGTTTCTCTCTACATGTATACAATTTAGGGGTTAGCTAAGGATTTTAGGGAAATTTGTGCAATAATTTGGGGTTCCCTCTTCTGTAGCACTCTTCTTTCTGGCATTTTCCTCCTCAGTTTCCAGCCTCAAAGTTCAACCTGTTTCTCATCCTCCCAAACAGTAAGACTGCTGCTTTCTGTTTCAGTTCTATTTTTCTATGTATCACCATGAACTGGGAAGTGGAGTAATGTGCTTCCCTTCTTTCATGGACCATGTCTTCTCCAGTTTTTCTGCTTTTGGTTGTCCTTCAGTGCTTTCAACCAGTTGATTTTTGTATATTGTCCAGAGTTTATAACTATTGACCAGACGGTTAGTTCAATACAATCTATTCCTCCATTTCAGGAACTGGTTTTTTGTATATTGTTTATAACTATTGACCAGACGGTTAGTTCAATACAATCTATTCCTCCATTTCAGGAACTGGAACTTCCCACATCCCAGTTGAATTTGTCTTCTCGTCCAAACCTCCTGTGCTTCTACTGCTGTTGGTGCCCTGCCGTAAGCCCAGTTAATTAGTGGGTGGTTCCTAATCCAGTTGTCTGCTCTCCCTGCTCTTGGTCATAGTCTGTTGGGAAGTGTCAGCCTCAAGAATTTGTAGGTTGGTTCACCTCATTGTAACCACCTGGGCACTAGAAGATGAAAGAGATGTGCTGTCCTCACAAGCCTTGTTAGAGCACTTTATGTAGCTACCTGTGATGTACTATTCATAAACTCAACATTTTATAGGTATCTCTTCATTTTCTCCTCTCAAAACCCTATGAGGGAAGTATTACTATTCTGCTTTACTAACAAGAAGATTGAGGCTTAGCAAAGTGAATTTCCTTGCATCAGGCCACACAGCTAAGAATGAGCTAGGAAGAACACAACAGTCCTGAAAACAAATTGCATTTCTTCCGTTCTAACACATTTTTTCTTGTTGTAAGATCTCTGAAATCAGGGTGCATCTGACAACCAAT
>NW_007730033.1:122031-128801 GCF_000696425.1 Galeopterus variegatus
TAAACTCAACATTTTATAGGTATCTCTTCATTTTCTCCTCTCAAAACCCTATGAGGGAAGTATTACTATTCTGCTTTACTAACAAGAAGATTGAGGCTTAGCAAAGTGAATTTCCTTGCATCAGGCCACACAGCTAAGAATGAGCTAGGAAGAACACAACAGTCCTGAAAACAAATTGCATTTCTTCTGTTCTAACACATTTTTTCTTGTTGTAAGATCTCTGAAATCAGGGTGCATCTGACAACCAATGACATGTCATAGTTTAACTGGCAACACTTTTTCTTTTTTACTAGAACGTGACACATTCTACAGTTGATGATTTGTCAGATTTGAGGAAGTGTGTCAGTTTCAGTCGTCAAGGCCCTGGTGTGGTTGGCTCATGGTTGGACAAAAAGGCGGAGCCCTTCCTCCGCTGGTCAGCTGGTCCTGGGAAGGCCTAGGGAAGTGTCTGAGCATCAGGAAGCCTGTGGAGCTGCCAAAGCCTCTGGCCATCTAGATTTAATAAAACAGCTGCCTCTAAGCTGAGAGCGAGCCAACTGGTCCCCTCTCCTGAAGGCGTGTGGTCAGGTCCTGTGACTCGCCGCCCATACCAGGCAGGGGGCCGCATGTTCTCTGTCTCTGGTGAGAAGTTAGGGGACTTGCGTCTGTGGGAAGATTCTAAGGCAGTGCTACTACCCAGTGTCACAAAGGTATCCAGGCACTTAGAAAGCCCTTTGAGGACACTGTGTCTGTTAAATGTTTGCCAAACAAGTCTATCCAAATGCCAGAACAGGGTGCATGCTCGGTTACTAAGTAGACTTGAGAGCCTGTTGGCTTGTGGGTGACCCATTTCATTCTCAACTTCTTGGCCCATCTGTCAGGGGACAGAGTTAGGGTGGCACCTCTCCTCAAGTGTGGACATCACCTAACAGTCAAACACATTTGTTATTCAGTCAACAAATATTTATTAAGCTCCATCTGAGCACCAGAGTTTGGACTTCAGGTCAATTTGCCCAAAGCCTATCCACTATTAGTGGACTGGTTTTCATTTTGTCTCATAACAGTATTTTAAGGAATGTTCATTTGGTCTCATCCCATCTCTCTCGTACTGCAGATGATGCTGGGGCTTACCCTCAAGAGGGGAGACTGAGGACCAGCAAGAGTAGAGATTTAATTTTAGTTTGCTAGTTTTCTTTGTTTCTTCATAATAAAAAACTTCACAGAAATTTTCCAAAGCTGTTTAAAATCATTCCCATTTAATACAAAATTTTTAAAAAATTTGTCACTTCTGAAACATTGTGCCAGACAGAAATTTTGTCCCAAGTGGGAGACATGGGACTAAGGGTAGTTTTACCATCAGTAGGGGAGGATTCCAACCCTGTTACAAAGAGACCTGCCAAAATTCTCATCCCAGAGAGCAGCCAAGCTGTTGCTGACCTTGTTTATCTTTCCTGGGACCCAAGGAGGCAGCTGAGCAGATAAATGAGGGCTCGTGGCTAAAGACTGATAAAGTGAGTGTCCCAGGAATGAGACCAGAGTGGGGTCACCAAGTAGAGGGGCTGGTGTGGCCAGCAGGGAGCTCTCTGACTAGTAGGTCTGGGATGGGGGGTTTGGGGGCGGACCCACGAAAGCACTGCAGGGAGTAAGGGCAGCCAGTACATAAGGCTTGTTTCATCCCTGCCAGCCTCTAGACTATCCCATTGCCCTCCCACTCCCTCTCCCTGAACTAGGCCAGATAAATCCTATGGGGGCGGACCCACGAAAGCACTGCAGGGAGTAAGGGCAGCCAGTACAGAAGGCTTGTTTCATCCCTGCCAGCCTCTAGACTATCCCATTGCCCTCCCACTCCCTCTCCCTGAACTAGGCCAGATAAATCCTGCCTCTGAGGCCTGAAACCCTGGTGGGCAGGGATCTGGTTTTCCCTCTGTGCTGCTGGATATTCTGTTTGCTGCTCCAGATCTGCTCTTTGGCACCCTGCTCTGTGCCCAGAGGCTGACCTGCATGGCTTGCCTCATTGGGCTGCCTTGCCTTCTGGCTTTGGGTTAGGGCTGGCCAGTGGCAGGAGCAGCGGGAAATGAAAGGGCGGAAATAGATTGGACAGGTGTATCGCCAGCTCACTCCCTGATGGTCCATGGCTGCCTTGGCGATGTGATGAGGGTCAGCCAGACCCAGGTTTGAATTCCACCTCTACCACTTACGAACCACATGACTTCTGAAATTTACCTATCCTCCCTGAGTTTCATATCCTTATTTAAAAACCGGAGATAGTAATATCACCTTCACAGGATGGCTGGGAGTACTAAGTGAATCAGTGTGAGTGCAAATACCCTTGTGCAATATCTGGGACGTAGTAAGTGCTTAATAAATGCTGGCTTTCTTCCTTTACTAATTTGTAGCCCCGTTGTCTTGGGCTTCCTACACACTTGGGTCCTCTGAAGGTCATCAGTCATTTTGTATCCAGACAGCTTTCCTTTAGTTTTCCCTTTTTGGCTTGCATATCTGTCACTGTCTCTGGAACCACCACCACAAAACCTCACTACTGATAGTCAAAGAAGTACTTATCTGCCACTTCCTTTGTCTGCAGCCTGTATATGAAGTGTGCTTAACGAAAGAAAATCATCCTTTTAATGTGATGGAAAGCAGGCTCATGGAAAAACAGTGCATGTACATACATCCAAAAATAATTTGTAACATCTATTGAGTGATTATTGATCCTCAAAGCAACACTATGAGGTAGGTTCTTTTATATTTCCCGATTTTCAGGTGCAGAACTGAGGCTTAAGTTAATTGACTTGTCCAGGGTCACACTACGGGTCAGGGTTGAACTTGGGCAGTCTGGCACCTGCCTTCTCAACCTCTGGATTATCTGGCTCTGTGATAGAGGAATAACTCAGCTATCCAGGCCCCAGGGACCAAGTGGTTTTAGATAATCAAGTTGGCTGGAAAGCTACAATGTTATCTCTTTAAACATCCAGTATTTTAAAATTTTTATCCATTCTTGTTAAGCTTTTTACAGACAGGCACACATAAATGCACATGCACAGTAGCCTCCATAAGCCTTGACGAATCATGCTATTGACCTCTCCATGGTGACTCAGTCGTCTTGAATAGACTCACTTTACTGCAGGCTGGGTGGAGGGCACTGTTTACAGGAGCCCTGTAAACCCCACACAGCTGTGTTTGCTGTTACTTTTCTGGCTCTTCCTTCCATGGCAGCAAACGCCTTCCCTTCCCAGCCCCTCATCTCTCCCCACTTGTTGCCTCTCACCAGCTGAGGTCCCAGAAATCTGATAGAGTTATTTGTAAATAAGAATAGCTGGGCACTCAACTAATCTAAAGGGCTCTCCTGTGAGTAAAGCACATGAGACCTAGTGCCTGAACCAGATCACATCAATTGTGGGTGCACACAGGCCTCTGGGTCTTACAAGATCTCTACTCTTACATAGCAGCTGCTTTCTATTACACACTCACCATGTGCCTGGCACAGTGGGAGGCCTTCTACATGGATTATTTCATTGAGTCCTCAAAAACAGGACCTTCCAGGAGAGGGCCTCTTCACTGTTTTCCATTTTAACTGATGAGATAGCTCAGGCTCAGAGAGGTTAGGGAGTCTACATCCACCCAGCCAGTAAGCAGCAAATGCAGGATTTGGATCTGGGTCTTTTTGAATCCAAAGTCCATATGCTTAACAGACTTCCATCTCCACAACTTGCCAGCAGCAGGAGGTTGGACAACTTGGGGAAGCTCCTGACCCTCATTTCTTTCTCTGTAGGCCTGTACTGTTTATGCCCAGAGTTACTGAGAAGGTTAATTGAGATGCTGTGTGCTGGATACATAGTAGGCACTCAGTAAGTGTTGGGTCCCTTATGTTCACTGTCTCAGCCTGTCCTAGATCAGTGGTTCTCAAGCTTTAGCAGTTTCAGAATCATCTGAGGGCTTGTTAAAACACAGTTTGCTGGACCCTACCCCGAGTTTCTGATTCAGTAGGTCTGGGATGGGCTGTGAGAATTTGCATTTCTAACAATTTCACGTAAGATCATGCTGTGGGAACCACTGCTTGAGACAGGTGAGTGTGACATAAAGATGAGTCTGGGCTGGCCTCACAGTGACCATGACCTACCTCTGATAGCTGTCTCATGTGCTGGTTATGTATCAGGCAGGGGAAAGTGCAGTTTGGCTTTTCTCAGTCATTTCCTGGGAGCTGGCTGTCTCGTCCTTCCCTCTACTGTGTGTCATTGATCCTGGGAAAATATAGTGTTTAAGCCACATGGTGATGTCTGGATGTGAGACAAGGTGCATTCCACTGATTTTATTAATATGTCCCTGATTTCCAGTTGCCTTTCTGGTACAGAATAGGAAATAAAACGTGCATAAAAAAGACAATAAATCATCTTGCAGAAACTACTTCTGTAAATTATCTACCAAAACAACAACAAAACACTTTTTGAAGCACTGCTCAAATGAGGTGTACTTTTGCTTCTCAATTGGAATTTTAGGTTTATGTATATGATGGTGTGACTGGTGTTCTTCCCTCCACCAGCAGGCTGTAAGGGTGGGGCGGACTACTTCATCGCCTTTGGGCAGTGGCTGACACACAGCAGTGGGTGCTCAGTCAGCATTGCTGCTAGACGAATAAGTGAAGGGCCTGTTCATACAGTAGTGGGTGCTGGAATCAGAGGGATCTGGGCCTGAACCCTGGGCCTGCCCGTACTAGCTGATGGCCCTGAGTAAGTAACTTACAATGTGTGCCTTCATTTCCCCCTTTCTAAATTGGGTGTAATAAATAATACCTATATTTCATAGGGTTGTCATGAGAATTAAATGACATAGGTATCCAAAGTGCCTACCATATGGTAAGTACTTTATTTTTTCCTTACTGTCATTGTCATCATTATTGTCATCATCCTTATCCTGCCAGGCAGGCTAGTATACTGGTATAGAGTGTGGGCTCTAGAACCAGACTTTTGGGTGCAAATATTGGCTCCACCACTTAACTAGCTGTGTGCCCTTTTTCATGTCACTTCTGTGCTTCAGTGTCCTAATCTGTAAAGCAGGGTTAAAAAAGCACCAAGCTTGTAAAGTTCTTGTGACCACTGAGGACATCTGCATGGCCAGTGCTTAACTATCTGGGTGGCCCACAGTAAGCACTGACTCTGTTCCCTTCCACCCCTGCAGAGGGGCAGGGAAGAAGCCTTTGGAGAAGGCAGCTTGGCCCCATGAGGAAGGAATGGGAAGGGGAGGCACAGTGCACCCTGGGGAGGCTGCCCTTCTCCATGACCACCCTCAGCCCCACCACCCCAGGGAGAGAAGAGCAGCCTGATGGGGGCTTGCTCCTGGGTAAGGAAACATGCCAGCTTCTGCCACTGGAAACCCCCTCTTCCTAGCAGCCCTTGGAAGAGCAGCTCAGTCTTCAGCTGTGGGTTGACAGGCTCAGCTGGTTTTAATTACTCTCATGAGCTCAAGAGCATGCCGAGGTGGCATCCCCCTCCACAGAGGCACTTTCGCCTGCAAACATCACCTCCTTTCTGCTACCTGTCAGGCTGGGGCTGTGTGTGGGGTGGACATAGTAGGAACGAGCCCCACCCTGCTGCCTGCCTGCACACCAGCCTGCCCTCGCCTTTCGTCCTCTGCCAGGCTTCTGGGCAGCTCCAGGCGTTGGCCTTCCCCCACAGCACTGTCAGATAAGCTTCCAACACCTCGAAATCCACCCTGGAGGTACCCTCAGCATCCCCATTAACGTATAACCCAGGCCTTCCTGGTTTCTATGTGTGCAGAAGCGTTTGGTAAACAGAATGCTTGAGCCGTGACTTGCTGGAAGGGGCAAATCCCAGCTGACGCCCCAGACGCTCAGACTATTTTGGGCCTGGTCTCTCTCCCACCGAGGTCTGCGGTTAGATTGTTCATCTTGGGGCCCCCAGCACCCACTTCAGGGGATGGAGGAGTGGACAGAGCTGGTTTCACATTCCTTTTCTGCTTGAGTGTTGGCCCAGCCAGGAGTCCTGCCCCTGCCCCTGGGCTGCGCCGGCTGATACCGTGGTATCCACTTAGTAAATGCTCTTGTCCCTGCTCCCCCCGCTGTGAATGCTGTGATTCAGCACACAGCAGAGAGGAGCTTCACGTAAGAAAGAAAGTATTCACAGCCGTCATCCAGCTCCGGCAGGCGCCGCGGGAGACAGCTGCTGACTCTTGCCTTGCTGGGATGGGAAGGCTGCCCACCCTTCACACACACAGGGGTCCTCCTCCTCTTTTTTTTTCTTTTTTTAATTAAGACCCACAGTCTTTTCTCTTTGCTAGACTAAATGCAATTTAAATCTGTGTCCAGAACACCTCATTAATAAGCAGCAGATAACAAACTCTTGGAATTAAGAGAACACTACTCATTTAACAAAATACATGTTACAGGCCTGCTGTGTGCCCAGCACTGTGCTAAGCTCTCTGCAGAGCAGGGAGCAACCTGGAGAGCACTGAGCCAGTGGCCTGCATCCTTTCCCCACCCAAGAACCCTTTTGCTACCTTTTCTTAGCCCTGGGTTTTGAAAATGCCTATAAATAATAATAGCAGCCACGCTCCCCATGAAGTTTACAGTTAAGTGGTTCCAGTATGATGCAAAGCTCTTTATTAATTCATTCCTTCCTGCTCATGGGTCCTTGACATGGGTGTAATGATTCTAATTTCCATTGTGTAGATGAGGAAACCAAGCGCTAGCCAAATCAAAAGTCTTGCCCAGGGCCGGCCTAGTGGCGCACTGCTACAGTGCGCCGTTTGGGAGCGCGGTGGCGCTCCCGCCGAGG
>NW_007730033.1:129787-134526 GCF_000696425.1 Galeopterus variegatus
CCCGTTGCTGGTCCTGGTCCGGTACGGGCGCGACACTGAGGGTTGTGATCCGTTGCCAGTCACGAAAAAAGACAAAAAGGAAAAAAAAAAGTCTTGCCCAGGGTCACAGAGTTCTTGCTTCCAGAACTTACTCAGATCTTCATTTCTTATGGTGACAATATATACTGTCTCT
Organism: Galeopterus variegatus; assembly: GCF_000696425.1. Taxonomy (NCBI): domain Eukaryota; kingdom Metazoa; phylum Chordata; class Mammalia; order Dermoptera; family Cynocephalidae; genus Galeopterus; species Galeopterus variegatus. Next base: position 129,960 of record NW_007730033.1, read on the forward strand.
GTGAAATATGCTGCTTGTATTGTGTAAAAATAAATGTCTTATCCCTTTATTTTTTTTTTTAACAAACTCATAGCTAACTAGAGCTTCTGAACAGCTGAGAGTAGCTATATAATGTTGGTCAGAACAAAACCAAGGTGATGGTTCCCTGCCTAGTCCCCATGCCCGGCTCCTCTACCCTGTTGCTGCCCAGTGAGTCCATAATTGGTGCTGTGGGGAAGAGAGAGGGTCCTGGATTTGCAGCAAGTATAGTGCTGAGATGAGACAGGTGTGCCTCCTGCAGGGGGCACTGGGAATGTGATGAGCTTCATTCCCTCAGCCCACCAAGGAACCTGGGAGAGCATCCCAGGACCTGAGAGGAGAGGAGCCGTGTCCTTTCAGCCCCCCTCTCCCTCTCTGGGGATGAAGAGGAGGACGGTGATTGACATGTAGCCCCTGTAGTTTGGGTCATATTGAACATAGAAACTGGTATATTTTTCTGGTGTAGGGATTTCAGAAGGTGGAAACCCATGGAGTTGTGAGGACTTGAAAAAGGACTTGGGTATCTGGGAAGAGATGGGTTCCACCCTCCTAGTCTAGTTCTCTGTAGCCCTTGTAGGATGTCAAGAACCACCCCCAAAGTTATTGTTGAAAAAGGACTTGGGTATCTGGGAAGAGATGGGTTCCACCCTCCTAGTCTAGTTCTCTGTGGCCCTTGTAGGATGTCAAGAACCACCCCCAAAGTTATTGATTGTGGCTCCATGCAAAGGCTGGAAGAGGGGCAGCAGCTGTGGCTACCCAGGTGGCCACCACACCAAGCAGTGGGACACCCAGCCTAGAAAAGGGATCAGGGACATGTGCCCCTTGTGGCAAGGAAAGGAGACCCGGCTACTTTTCAGCAATGGTAGGGCCAGGACAAAGCTGAACCACAGTGTTAGGAGACCCAGATCACCACCTGTGTGGAGACCACCAGCTCAACAAGAGCCACCTGCATCAGAGGGATTGGACCAGACCAGGGGCCCTTCCCATCACTGATAGGCAACCCCTGTGTAAGCAGATCTTGCTTGAGGGAATAGGCCCCAGAACATTCTCCATCCGCCTCCTCTCAGCTCCCAGAGCCAGAAATAGCTGGGGGATGGAAGGAGAACAGAAACGAACATTGAATTGAGTTTGAGTCAAGTTTTCAAATAAACAGAACCAAGTCTTAAATCTTGAAATGTTGAACTGAGACTATTCTAGAGATGAAAAGTGACTATAAAGTTACAGAATCTGGCCTTGATTTCATTTAGGGACCTGCTGCCCAAAACTGAAAAGGGGAGTCAACACAGCACAGTTGGGGAGTGGGTGTTGGGAAGAATAAAGCATTTCATGTTTGTACTCCCAGTGGATTCAGATTGCTCTATAAACTATTACTGACCTCAGTCATCCAACAACCCGAGGTTGGGAGTCCCTGGTCTGGCCACCTGAACTACCCACAGGTGCCTAGAGGCCTAGGGATTGCCTGAGGAGCCTCTCCTCACTGTGTGGGAGAGGTGGCAGAAACACCCCAAACTCCAGCTGGCTGCTACCCAAAGGGGTATCCAAATGAATTAGACCTGCCGGTACTGCCAGCTACAGAGGCTGTGGCAGCAGAGGAGATTTGAATTGGGAGAATGGGAAAGAAGAAAGCAGGAGCCAGATCCTGATGTGTGTTTCTGAGCACCTGTCCTCTTTCCAGCACCCTGCTAGGGGCTTTCACAGGCTTCCTCCTCCACCACTCACTTGCAGAGCTGCAGGGGTGGAGTTCAGGTCCCCGATGCTGCATTCGCATCTGTCTTGGAGCTCTTCAACCCCTCTGAGCCTCTCTGTCCCCATCTGTGGAACAGTGATCAAAACAGTCCCCTCACAGTAGGTCGCCTCAGCCTACAGTGAGAGGAAGCACTGGGGATTGCTTTAGCCCTGCCCCAGAAGCACTCCAATTCTGTGAGCCCTCACCCCACTGCCTCACCTCCACTGTCTCCTTCCTTTACACAGGACCTGGCACGTCCCTGCTTTTCCCAGTGAGATACTTCATCCTACTGATTAAGGGTCAGGGCCAGATGGAGTCAATGGATGTTACACTGCCACTGGGTTCTCTCCATGACGGGCTCTGTCCTCCTCCTCCTCCTCCTCCTCCTCCTCCTCCTCCTCCTCCTCCTCCTCCTCCTCCTCCTCCTCCTCCTCCTCCTCCTCCTCCTCCTCCTCCTCCTCCTCCTCCTCCTCCTCCTCCTCCTCCTCCTCCTCCTCCTCCTCCTCCTCCTCCTCCTCCTCCTCCTCCTCCTCCTCCTCCTCCTCCTCCTCCTCCTCCTCCTCCTCCTCCTCCTCCTAGAAGAGAATAAGCAGGGACTTCAGAACCAGTAGACTCCAAAGTACAGGGGCAACCCCAGTGGTTGGCGTGGAAACAGATGGTCGTAGGAATGACCTGTGGTCAGGGGATTTTTACCTCAGCCGTGGAAGAGGGGTTGTGTTTTTAACTACCCTGTAATTAATAGTAATTGGGTTTGACATAAAGCTTTAATTACACCTGGATAACTGAGATAAGGGTCTGCTCGGTAAGGTTACCTAGGGGAATGGTTCTTCTCTTTGCCAAGCATTTATCTCATACCCACACCTGACCATAGAGAAGGACTCTTGACCCATCTAGTCCAATCCCCACCATAGACTGGTGGCCCACCCAGGCCAATCACAGACCAGTGGCCCACGCTAGGCCAGACCAGACCAGTAGCCCACTCTAGGCCAGTTGGAGTCCTTGCCTGGATTGTTTTGTTTTTTAGAAGCCAGGAGAGAGAGGATCTCTCTTCCTTGATTGTGGAATGTCGGGATATGACACCACAGTCTTCAGTGGCCTGACCACATGGAGAGTCTGAGTGGATGAGGAGCAAGCCACCCCTGAGAATGGGCAGCAGTGAGGGGTGGAGAAAGTGGGGTGTACAGGCAGCAAGCCCCCAGCTCTAGCCCCCACCTCCACCTGCCAGTCTCTGTGGTGCAGCCTCTGGTCTTGTGAGCTATTCTAGGATTCCTTCAGTCCTTCCCCCTTTTGAAGCTGGTTCTAGATAAGTTTATGTCACTTACAACCAAAAGGATTCTGACTTATATATCTTTTTTTCCCCTTTTCTTTAAGAAATATTTGCTGAGAGCCTTTGGTGGACTAGATACTGGGCTGGGCACGGACAGATGGCTGTGAGCAGAGCACATGGGCTCTGATCTGCAGGTCTCAGGGCCTAGTGAGGGCAGGTGTTGAATTAAGTGGCATATAGTGGTTGAGAAGTGAACAGATGTGCCTTTGAACTCCCCTGCCACTTGCTGGCCATTTGACCTTGGACAAGTTGTTTAATTTCTCTGAGCCCATATCCCTCATCTGTAAATGGGACCTGCCTAAAGGTTCAGGGATGTGCACATCCAGCTCTCAGGCGGCCCTCAGTGAATAGAAGCCACTAATATCATTATGATTAGAGTCCTCTAATTACAAAGTGACTGGTTATTACAAAGGAGAAGCTAAGGTGCCCCAGGAGCCTCACATGGGAGCACTAACCCTGTCAGGGGTGCAGGAGGGCTCTGCAGGGATGCTGTGGGCCATGACCTGAAGAATGAGGAGGCCTTGCCCAGGCAGTGGGGACAGCTGGAACAGCAAATATGTCCTCATTTCCATAGCCTTATGCTTTATATGGTGTAACACACCAATCTCTAGAGTCAAAACATGCTTGAACATTAGAGCTGGAAGTTCCAACCCCCTCGTTTACTGATGAGGAAACCGAGCCACAGAGAAGGGCAGTGATTTGTCCAGTAAGGGGCAGAGCTGAGACAAGAGGCCAGAACCCTGAATCCTACTCAGCATGGTAAGTACTTACTGAGCACCATCAGCCATCAAGCTGCCAGTGAGAATGAGGAATACACCCAGAGAACCAGGAGCCAGAAGACAGGGTGAATAGACACAGTAATCACAGTGCCAGTGCAGGAGGCAGAAACTTGGACTGTCCTGAGCACAGGGTCACCCCAGGGAATAGGCGTCTGACAAGCTTACAATTGTTGCACACACTCTGATTGTAGAAGAAACCCCTGGAAAGAAAGAGCCGTCGTGTCAGTTGTCATACAGTGTCCCATGGAGGTCAGCCACTGAAGGACAGAGAGTTCTGGTCCATGTCTCCACATGCCCCTGCCTAGCTCTGTGACCTTGGGCATCCGAGTGTCTTGGTATCCACATCTATGAAGTGCCAACCTCAGAGGGTTGTGTGAGGACTCCATGGAGCTCATTAATATAGGCAAAGGCCAGTGTGACATCCACTAGGAGCTCAGCTAATGGTAGTTATTCTCACTGGTTTATTATTAATATGTTGGGGTTACCATTACTAGTGGGCAGACAGTTCTTTCATTGGCCATAAGTTTCAGCTCACACCGAATCTGAATTTTTCACATTCTTCTGGTCCTTGCAGATTTGGGGATCCCTGATTTGGGGTTTACCAGATCCCATAGGACCCCTCTGACTCTCCCTGTAACAAGCTGTTGGGGCTTGGCCCCTGCATCTCAGCTCTCTCTCCTTACGAGGGATGGAAGATGATACCTCCCTGAGAGCCAA
>NW_007730033.1:134651-136399 GCF_000696425.1 Galeopterus variegatus
GAGTGTCTTGGTATCCACATCTATGAAGTGCCAACCTCAGAGGGTTGTGTGAGGACTCCATGGAGCTCATTAATATAGGCAAAGGCCAGTGTGACATCCACTAGGAGCTCAGCTAATGGTAGTTATTCTCACTGGTTTATTATTAATATGTTGGGGTTACCATTACTAGTGGGCAGACAGTTCTTTCATTGGCCATAAGTTTCAGCTCACACCGAATCTGAATTTTTCACATTCTTCTGGTCCTTGCAGATTTGGGGATCCCTGATTTGGGGTTTACCAGATCCCATAGGACCCCTCTGACTCTCCCTGTAACAAGCTGTTGGGGCTTGGCCCCTGCATCTCAGCTCTCTCTCCTTACAAGGGATGGAAGATGATACCTCCCTGAGAGCCAAGGGCAGACTTCAGGGCCAACAGTGCTTTGTCTGGACTCGCCCTGCCTCAGAGGAAGGTTTGGCCAGAAGGTGGGTCATGCTGAGCTGTGCTGACACACAGCAGGCCTGGTGAGGCAAAAGTCAACAAGCCACCCTTGTCCCCATCCCCCGAGGCTGCTAGCATAGCCTGTGGCTGGAAGACATCTGCCATCCTGGGTCACTCTGACTAGTGAGACTCAAAAAGTTTTGGCTTCTAGGGCTGCAGCAGGCTCCCCCAGCTTGAGAGTTGACTTTGGGGCACTCCAAAGGCAGTAAAGCAGGTCAGTCCCTGCCTGATGCTGTCAAATGTACAGCTGCAACTGCCCATTCTCAGACCCTGGAACCATTTGGGCACTTGTGTAAAGTGATAGCTCTGACTACGTATAGTCAGGAAGGGTCTGAACAGGGCATACCCCAGGCTTACAGTCCCTGTCCTCCTCCTTGGGCCTTTCGGAAGGCCTTGGGAGCATTCAGCACTTAAAACAATGCCTCGTGCCTACTTGGTTGAGACCCTTTCCACTTCTAGTGAGGTATGAAACCCCTGGAGCCTTCCACCAACAGACATTCCACCAGGACCACACGGCAGCATATGGTCAGCTTGTGTAGATGGGTATGTTTACAGGAAAGACACACCTAAATCCTGAGAGTGGTTATTTCGCAACAATCGGATTACAGGCGGTTATTCTTCTCATTATATTTTTCTGTATTTTCTAGAATGAACATAAATCCCCTTTTTAATCAGGAAAAAAGTGTTCCTTTATACCTTATAAAAAATATACAATAGAGCACCTGGAGAGACCATTAAAGACACACAGATAAGCATGGGGTTGGCCACAGAGACCCTGCTGGAGGAGACGGGTTGAGGGTGGTATGAAGAGGTGGGTGGACAGGCTGGCCTTGTTCCAGAGGCAGGCCCTGCAGAGAAGAAGGGTGGAGGGGGGTGCAGACAGACAAAGGGGAGGGGCAGGAAGCTGCACTCATTCACTTATGAGGCACGTTGCCCACCCGCAGGGACAGATAGCTGGGGGTGGGGGTGGTAGGCAGCTATTGGGGAAAACCAGCCTCCAGAGGGAATGGGACAGGGACCAAGGCAGGGCAGACTGTGGAGTGGGATGAGGACCCCACTGAGGTTGAAGTTGGGATTTAGAGGGATGGCCACTCTGCAGCGGAGGGCGATTTCTTCCAGCAGCACCTGACAGCCTATGCGGCTACTCGGAGATGCCTCCTGAGAACCATGCAGAGGTGGGGTTTTGCTGGCTGGCACCTGGTGAAGGAGAGGTGCCAGGGGTTGAGGGTGCTAGTGAGATTAGGGTTCACGTGACCAACCCTGCAGAAACA
>NW_007730033.1:136986-138575 GCF_000696425.1 Galeopterus variegatus
GGTGCCAGGGGTTGAGGGTGCTAGTGAGATTAGGGTTCACGTGACCAACCCTGCAGAAACAGATGAACTCTGACAGAAAAAAAGAGGCAAGAAGTGAACTCAAGCTTGAGATTTTTGTGCCAAACTGAAATTCCTACTTACTCAACCTTTGAATTTTTTTAAGTTTTATAGATCCTTTGGTCTGCAGCAATACAAAGCTTCCCTCCATCCCCCGCCATCTCACCTTCCTTGCTCAGAAGCATGCTCGGGGGGTTCTAGTTCTGGTGCGCTCCGTGCCGGCATATGGTCTGCCCTCTGCCTGAGAGCAGGTGTGATCTCCCAGAGGCTCCCAGACGTCGGATTTCATGGGCAAGTGAAACTTCAAAAAGAAACTTTGGAGAATCTCACAAGGCTGCCAACTTTCTTTTTTCTTTACTTACCATTTAAAAAAAACTATCACCATTTCCTGGAGGAAGGAACATTTTAACACCAACAATGTAAGCAAGGGCATAATCTCAGAATAAAGAATATTTTTTCCCAAGTAAGGACAATTGGCAGCCTTTTGCTGGCACATTTTTTAAAGTTTTTTTTTTTAAATGTATTCTTTATTTTAAATGTTTTGAATGTAGAAAGTTGCAGCATAAAATTTTATTACATATTTTTACCTTATATGTAAATGAATCATTGATATTAATTTGTCAATACGCCCATTCCAGTACTTGGTGTTTTTCACAGTTGTTTGTGAAAATCCAGCCTCACATAGGTCTGTTGATAAAAATGGGAACAAGACTGTAAATGCTAGTTGCTTCATTGGGAACTTCTGGGAGAACACAGGGCTCAGGCCTCTTCTCCTGCCTTTGCCTCAAGTGCTGGGAAGTCAGTCGGGGTGGCAGGTTAGCAAAGGCTGTGGCTCTCCTGCCCAGCAGCAGCAAACACCCAGGTCTGAGTGATAGAAACCTAGCTGACTCCCAGGGGATGTTTCCAAAAGGGGATTAGGAGCCAGTGAGTCTGTCCTTACAGACTATGCAGCTGTATGGAAGCTCTGGTTTCAGGCTTCAATAGTAGGAGTGGAGTGTCTAGGAAAAAGGAGGTGATTGTCCACTGTACAGTATGTTCACTGGGTAGTGCCACACTACAGTGAGTGGTCAGTGAGACGGGTCAAACCACAGGGAGCCTGGAATGCCAGCCAAAGTGGTCCCACCCAGTTGTTTGGGTGAAGGGGCCTCTGGAGGCAGTGGGAGAGGTGGGCGTGTCTGGAGGGAAGCCAGAGCCCAGGCAACTAGCAGAGGAGCAGTCCTAGCAGGTCAGGTGGGGTCAACAGGTCCTTGTGACTCCCTTCGTGGGGAGGGGCTCCAAGCTCGATTCTCATAGTCATAAATAAGACCCCGAGAGTCACTGTGGGATCACAGATATTTCACTTGCTGCTGGTTCAGAGCCACAACTATCACAGGATGGTGAGCCATTTAAATAACTGAGAAGAGGGGCATGTAGTTTCCTGGTATTTTGGGAGGAAAGCACTGTTCTTTGGAGCTTGTTGACTCTTTATTTATATTTACATTTTGTGTGTGTGTGTGTGTGTGTGTGTGTGTGTGTTGCCACTCTGAAGAGAA
>NW_007730033.1:139426-142144 GCF_000696425.1 Galeopterus variegatus
TTTGGAGCTTGTTGACTCTTTATTTATATTTACATTTTGTGTGTGTGTGTGTGTGTGTGTGTTGCCACTCTGAAGAGAATTAAACTTAAATTTGGAGAGTAAATGTCAATGATTAGAAGAAAGTTATATCTTAATTAAAAATACGTTCTCCTTTTGGAGGTGAGAAAGAGGAAGGGGGAGGGTGGATAGTGAGAGACTGGTTGATGGACACAAAACAGCTAAATAAGAAAAATAAATTCTATTGATGTGTAGTTGAGCTAGGCATTTATAATTAACAATAATTTACTGCATGTTATCAAATGGCTAGAAGAAATAAAATCGAATGTCCTCATCACAAAGAGATGATTAAGTTTTGTAATGATGAATATGCTAATTACCCTAATTTGATCATCACACATTGTACACAAGTATTGAAATTGCAGTTCAACTTAGTAGCCCACAAGCATGTATAATCAATACATTTCAATAAAAAAAGAAAAAAGCAATAAATGCAGAAACTACTGTATAACAGTGCTGTAAAATTTTTAAAAGCACTTAAAATCCCACTACTTCAGTACTTTATGTTCTCAGTTTTTTCTAAGTAATCGACTTTATTTTTATAGCGATTTTAGGTTTACAGAGAGATTAAACAGAAAGTACAATTAATTCCTATACTCCCCAGTTTCTCCTATTATGAACATGTTACATTAGTGTAGTACATTTGTTACAGTTATGAACCAATATGATCTATTATTATTAAATCAGTTTTACATTAGGGTTCCTTCTTTACGTTGTACAGTTCTTTGGGTTTTGCCAACTGCATAATGTCATGTATTCATCATTATAGCATCATACAGGACAGATTAGCTGCCCTAAAAATCTCTGTGCTCCACCTATGAAACCCTGGAAACAACTGATTTTTCTTCCATTACCTCAAACATTTATCATTTATTTTTGTTGGGAACATTCAAAATCTTCTCTTGTAGCTAATTGAAACTATACAATAAATTGTTACTTATAGTCACCCTACAGTGCTATAGAACACTAGATATTATTCTTCCTACCTAGCTGTCATTTTTTATCTGTTAAACAGCCTCTCACTATCCCTTCCCCCCCTTTCCAGCCTCTGGTAATTGCCATTTTACTCTCTAATTCTTTGTGATCAATTTTCTTAGCTTCCACATATGAGTGAGAACATATGGTAGTTCTCTTTCTATTCCTGCCTTACTTCACGTAACATAATGTTCTCCAAGCTCATCCATGTTGCCACAAATGACAGGATTTCATTCTTTTTTTGTGGATGAATATTATTCTACTGTGTATATATAACACATTTTCCTTATCCATTCATCTGTTGATGGACAGTTGGGTTGATACCGTCTCTTGGCTATTGTGAATAGTGCTGCAGTAAACATGGGAGTGCAAATATGTCTTCGATAAACTGATTTCCTTTCCTTTGGATGTATGCAGGTAGCGGGATTGCTGGACCATATGGTAGATCTATTTTTAGTTTTTTGAGGAACCTCCATACTGTTTTCTGTGATGGCTGTACTAATTTACGTTCCCACCAGAAGTGTATAACAGTTCCCTTTTCGCTGCATCCTTGCCAGCGTTTGTTATTTTATGTCTTTTTGATAATTGCCATTTTAACTGGAGTGAGATGATATCTCATCATGGTTTTGATTTGCATTTCCCTGACGATTATTTGAGCATTTTTTCTTTTTAAAAAAAGTTAATTGTAGCTATCTGTGGGATTCAGTGTTGAATATCAATATCTATGTGCACTATGTGATGCTCAAATTAGGACACTTAGTATATTTATCATTACACAATGTAATAATTTTTTGTGGACCGTTACCAGTTTCTTGCTACTCCCACCTTCCCACCCTCGGTAATTTCAGTTCCATTCTCGCCTCAACGAATTATTGTGATTGTTATCTTTCTTTCTTTCTTTTATTTGTTTATTTTTTTTTTAGCTCCCACTTACGGTTGAGGACATGTGGTATTTCTCTTTCTGTGCCTGGCTTATTTCTCTTAACATAATTTTCTCCAGGCTTATCCATGCTGCTGCAAATGGAAGAATTTCATTCTTTCTTATGGCTGAGTAGTGGCCCGCTGTGTATAAATACCACATTTTCCTTATCTAGTCATCCATCAATGGACATTTAGGTTGGTTCCATATCTTGGATATTATAAGTAGAGCTTTGATAAACATAGGAATGCAGGTATCCCTTTAACATGATGATTTCCATTCCTTTGGGTATACACCCAGCAGTGGGATTGCTGGATTGTATGGCAGTTCTATCTGTAGCTGTTTGAAGAATCTCCATAGTGTTTTCCATAATGGCTGCACTAATTTACAGTTCCACCAACAGTGTAGCAGGGTTCCCCTTTCTCTACAATCTCACCAGCTTTTGTTATTCTGTCTTTTTGATAATGGCTGGTCTAACTGGGGTGAGATGATCTCTCAATGTGGTTTTGATTTGCATTTCCCTCATGCTTTGTGATGTTGAACATTTTTTCATGTGTCTGTTGGCCATTTGTATATCTTGCTTTGGGAAATGCCTATTCAGCTTCTTTGCCCATTTTTTAATTGGGTTACTTGTTTTTTTACTGTTGAGTTGCTTGAGTTCGTTGTATATTTTGGATATTCATCTGGATATCTGTTGGATGCATATTTTGCAAATATTTTCTCCCATTCTGTAGGTTGTCTTTTCACTCTGTTGTTTCTTTTGCTGT
>NW_007730033.1:142844-146550 GCF_000696425.1 Galeopterus variegatus
TTTTTTTTTTTTTTTTTTTTTTTCTTTTTTGCTCAGTATTGCTTTGGCTATTCAGGGTCTTTTGTTGTTCCATATGAATGTTAGGATTGTTTTTTTCTATTTCTGTGAAAAATGTCATTGGTGTTTTGATGGGGATTACACTGAATCTGTAGATTGCTTTATGTAGTATGGACATTTTCAGAAAAAATGTTAATTCTTCCAATCCAAGAGCATGGAATGTCTTTCCATCTTTTTGTCTCTTCTTTAATTTCTTTCACCAGTGATTTGTAGTTCTTGTTGTAGTGATCTTTCACCCTCTTGGTTAAATTTACTCGTAGGTTTCTCAGTTTTTTTCTTTTTCTTTTTTTGGTGACTTATAAATGGGCTTGCTTTCTTGATTTCTTTTTCTGCTAACTTGTTTTTGGAGTGTAAAAATGCTACTGACTTTTGCATGTTGATTTTGTATCCTCCAACTTTACTGAAATCATTGATCAGCTCTAAGAGTTTTTTGTAGAGTCCTTAGGTTCTTCTCTATATAGGATCATGTCATTTGCAAACAGGGACAGTTTGACTACTTCTTTCCAATTTGGATGCCCTTTATTTCTTTCTCTTGCCTGATTGCTCTGGCTAGTACTTGTAATACTGTGTAAAATAGGACTGGTGAGAGTGGGCATCCTTGTTTTGTTCCTGTTCTTAAGGGAAAAGCTGAAATAATCCACTCAGGATGATATTGATGGTTTGTCATACATGACTTATTGTGTTGAGGTACTTTCCTGCTATACCTAAGTCTTTATCATGAAGGGATGTTGAATTTTGTCAAATGCTTTTTCTGCGTCTATTGAGATAATTATGTGGTTTTTGTCCTTGATTTTGTTGATGTGTGTGTCACATTTATTGATTTGCATATGTTGAACCATTTTTGCATCCCTGGGATGAATTCCACTTGATCATGGTGTATAATTTTTTTGATGTGTTGCTGTATTCTACTTGCTAATATTTTTTTTGAGAGTTTTTGCATCTGTGTTCATCAAAGATATTGGCATGGAGTTTTCTTCTTTTTTGTACCTCTGTCTGGTTTTGGTATCAGGGTGATGCTGGCCTCACAGAATGAGTTTGGGAGAATGGCTTCTGTTACAATTTTTTGGAATAGTTTGAAAAGAATTGCTATTAATTCCTCCTAAAAGGTTCGGTAGAATTCTGCAGTAGAGCCGTTTGGTCCTGGGCTTAACTTTGTTGGGAGACTACTGATTACTGCTTCGATCTTGTTGCTCATTATTGATCTGATCAGGTTTTCTATTTCTTCTTGGTTCAGTCTTGGTAGTTTGTATGTGCCCAGAAATTTATCTATTTTCTCCAGGTTTTCAAATTTGTTATCTTATAGTTTTTATAATGGTCTCTAATGATTCTTCATATTTCTGTGGGTATCAGTTGTAATGTCTGCTTTTTTGTTTCTAATTTTTGTTATTTGGGTCTTCTCTCTTCTTTTTTTAGTTAGCCTAGCTAATTGCTTGTCTATTTTGTTTATCTTCTCAAAAAACCAACTTTTTGTTTCATTGATCTTGTGTATTGTTTGGTCTCTATTTCATTTAGTTCTGCAATGATCCTAATTATTTCTTTCTGTCTACTAATTTTTGGATTGTATTATTCTTGGGTTTTTTTTAGCACTTTGAGGTGTAGTATTAGGTTGTTTAGTTGAAGTCTTTCTATTCTTTCAATGTAAATATTTATTACAATAAACTTCCCTCTTAGTACTGCTTTTGTAGTATCCCACAGGTTTAGTTATGATGTGTCTTTATTTTCATTAGTTTCAAGAAATATTTTGATTTCCTGTTTAATTTCTTCTTGGATCTATAGGTTGTTTGGGAATATGTTGTTTAATTTCCATGTATCTGTATAATTTCCCAAGTTTCACTTGTTATTGATTTCTTGTTTTATTCTGTTGTGGTCTGAAAAGATACTTGAAATTATTTCAATTTAAAAAAATTTGTTCAGACTTGATTTGTAACCTAACATGTGGTCTATCGTGGAGGATGCTCCATGTGTTGTTGAGAAGACTGTATATTCTGTAGTTGTTGGGTGAAATGTTCTGTAGATATCTGCCAGGTCCAGTTGGTCTAAAGTTTAGTTTAAGTGCTGTATTTCTCTGTTGATTTGTTGCCTATATGATCTGTCTAATGCTGAGAGGGAAGTGTTCAGGTACCCTACTATTATTGTATTGGGGCCTATCTCTTTCTTCAGGTCTAATAGTGTTTGCTTTATGTATCTGGGTGCTCCGGTGTTAGGTGCACATATATTTATGATTGTTATGTATTCTTTCTGGATAGATCCCTTTATTATTATATAATGGCCTTGTCTTTTTTATGGTTTTTGGTTTAAAGTCTATTTTATCCTATATAAGAATAGCTACTCCTGTTTGATTTTGGTTTCCATTTGCATAGTAAATCTTTTTTCATCCCTTCACTCTTATTCTGTGTGTGTCTTTACAAGTGAGGTGAATCTCTTGTAGACAGCATATAACTGAGTAGTTGGTTAGCTTTTTAATCCAATAAACCAGTCTGTGTCTTTTGAGTGGGGAATTTAATCCATTTACATTTAGGTTTGTTATTGAAAGGTATTGTCTTACTCTTGACATTTTAACAATTTTTATTTGGATGTTTTAAGTGTTTTTTGTTTCTTTCTTCCCCTTTTATTTTTTGTCTTCCATTGTTTTTATGAGGTGGTAAGATATAATTTCTTTCTCATTTGCATTTTTGTTCTACCAGTTCTTTCTTATGTATTCATAGAAGTAATTATCGTGTTTTGGATTCCAGATGCAGGTCTCCTTTGAGAATTTCCTGTTGGGCTGGTAATGTTGTGGTGAACTCCCACAGTTTTTGTTTGTCTCTATTTCTGAAGTATAGCCTTGCTGCGTATAGTATTTTTGGCTGGAAGTTTTTTCTTTAGTATTTGAGCATTTGAGTATATCATCCCATTTGCCTCTGATCTGTAGAGTTTATGTTGAGAAGTCTGCTGTTAGTCTGATGGGGACTCCCTTATACGTGACTTGATGTTTTTCTCTTGTTGTTTTCAAGATTCTCTATCATTGAGTTTTGCCATTTTGACTATAATGTGTCTCGGACAAGACCTCTTTGAAATGAATCTCATTGGGGATCTTGAAGCCTCCTGGATCTGAAGGTCCATGTCTCTCCCTATACCTGGGAAGTTTTCTGCTATTATTTCATCGAATATGTTTTCAGTGCCTTTTCCTTTTTCCTCCCCTTCCAGAACACCCGTGATTTGGATGTTTGTACAATTAAAGTTGCCTGCTAGCTCTCACAGATTTTCTTCATTTTCTGTATTCTTTTTTTTTTTTTTTTTTTTTTTTTTTTTTTTTTTCCGTGTCCGGCAACGGATCACAACCCTCAGTGTTGCCCCCGTACCGGACCGGGGACCGGCAACGGGATTGCAACCCTTGGTGCTGCTCCCGCGCCTCACTCAGCCAGTGAGCGGGAATTGGTCTGTATGTGGGATCCGAACCCTCGGGCGGGAGCACCGCTGTGCTTCCCAAGTGGCGCACTTATCCAGTGCGCCACTGGGCCGGCCCATTCTGTATTCTTTTTAAAATTTATTTTTGTCTGCCTTGGTTATTTCAAAATGACTGTCTTAAAAATTAGAACTTCTGGGCTGGCCCGGTGGCGCACTGCTACAGTGCGCCGCTTGGGAGCGCAGCGGCGCTCCCGCCGAGGGT
>NW_007730033.1:146884-158017 GCF_000696425.1 Galeopterus variegatus
GTTCCTGCTCACTGGCTGAGTGAGGTACGGGTGCAGCACCGAGGTTTGCGATCCCGTTGCCGGTCCCGGTCCGGTACAGGCGCGACACTGAGGGTTGCGATCCGTTGCCGGACACGAAAAAAGACAAAAAAAAGGAAAAAAAAAATTAGAACTTCTTTCTTCTGCTTGTGCTAGCCTGCTGCTTAAGCTCTCGGTTGTGTTTTTTATCTTGTTGAATGCATTCTTGAATTCCAAGAGTTCTGCTGCATTCTTTTTAAGGTATTTATCTCTTTCTAAATTTTCTCCTTCATATCCTGGATAGTTTTTCTCATTTTGTTGTGTCATCTGAGTCTTCTTGTATCTCATTGAGTTTTCTTAAGATGTTTCTCAGAATTCCTTTTCAGTCATTTCAAGGGTTTCCTGCTCTATGGCGTCTGATACTTGAGAATTATTATATTCCTTTGGTAGTGTCATATTTTATTGTTTTTTCATATTTCTAGTGTCTTTATGTTGATGTCTGGTCATCTAGTCGAGCAGTTGCATCTTCTGTTCCTCTGGACTGTGCTCCCGCAAGACTTCCTCCCGCAAATGTGTTTTATTTATATTGACTGTTGAGTAGGGTATTTTAGTATTGGTTCCAGGTAGATGCTGTACATAGATCATGTCTGTGTGGGTGCTTTGGCTGTATTCAGAGTTGGAGTTACGTGTAAGTGCCTACATGGCCTAGTCACTGTGACACTCATTAATTCCTTGCTGAGGTTAGTGACACTATGTTGGGTCATTGAGGATGTGAGCAAGCTCTTGAGTTCTTGGGAGAAGCACCTGGGTGCTCCGTCACTCTTTGGCTGGGGTGGGTGAACATAGGTGGGCTTGTTGGCACCCCAGCTAGCTTTCCATGACCCTGATGGGTGCCCTGGGATACACTGGAAGTCCTCAGTTGGAATGGGGGACTGTGGGTGGGGTCTCTCTTTCCTCTTTCTATAAGCAGAGGCTCCTCCTGGGTCCTTGCTTCCCCTATTTGGGAGATGGGTTGGTGGTGGTTGAGAATTTTCTTCCTTACTCTATTTGGCTTTCCTGGGTTTCCTCACTCCTCAGGGGTTCCACATGTGTCTCTACCCAGATCAAGGCAGTTGCATGGGCTGCACACGTACCTGCCACCCTCAGGTGTGCTACCGCAGTTGGCAGTGTAATTCTCCCTGTGCATTGGTCTACTGGGTCACAGATCTCTGCTTGCTCACCTCTTTCCCTAGGCTTGCTGGTGACCCTCCTTGTGTAAATGTAGTGAGTGGTTGGCAGGCCACCTGCACAGCTGCATTGGCTTCAGCAGCAGCAGTGGCTGCTTTGGCAACAGTGGCTGCTATTTTGGTGGTGGGCTGCCCTTGTGGCAGCACTGGTGACAGGCCACTCTCATGGCAGTGGTGGCTGTGATGGTGGCTGTAGCAGACCATCTGCATGGCAGTAGATCTGTGGCAGTGGTGGACCACCCATGCAATGGCACCCTACTCTCTTCCTGGCTGTATGCAGGGGCTGCCCTCAGCTCCTGCCATCTGTGTGAGCATTTTTTCATATATTTGTTGGCCACTTTTATGTCTTCATTTGAGAAATGCCTATTCAGCTCATTTACCCATTTTTTGATCAGATTATTTGGTTTTTTGCTGTTGAGTAGTTTGTGTTCCTTGCATATTCTGAATGTTAATTCCTTGTCAGATGAATAGTATGCAAGTATTTTCTCCCATTCTGTAGGTTGTCTCTTTGTTCTGTTGATCATTCTCTTTGCTGTGCAGTAACTTTTTAGTTTGATGTAATCCCATTTGTCTATTTTTGTGTGTGATGCCTATACTTTTGAAGTCTTCTTCATAAAGTCTTTAGCCAGCCCAATGTTCTGAAATGTTTCCCCAGTGTTTTCTTCTAGTAGTTTCATGGTTTCGGGTCTTACATTTAAGTCTTTAATCCATTTTGAGTTGGTTTTTGTATATGGTGAGAGATAGAGTTCTAGTTTCATTTTTCTGCTATGGATCACCAATTTTCCAAGCATCATTTATTGAAGAGCCTGTCCTTTTCCTAATGAACATTTCTAGTGCCTTTGTCAAAAACCAGTTGGCTGAACATACACAGCTTTATTTCTGGGCTCTCTATTCTGTTCCATTGGTCTGTGTGTTTGTTTTTCCATTTCTTTGTGTCCTCTTCAATTTCTTTCATTAGTGTTTTATAGTTTTCCTTGTAAAGATCTTTCACCTCCTTGGTTAAATTAATTCCTGGGTATTTTTTTTTTGTAGCTATTGGAAGTGAAATTGATTTCTTGATTCCTTTTTCATCTTGCTTGTTATTGGTGTATAGAAATGCTACTGATTTTTGTATGCTGATTTTGTATCCTGCAACTTTACAGAATTCATTTATAGTTCTAAGAGCTTCTTGATTCCTTTTTCATCTTGCTTGTTATTGGTGTATAGAAATGCTACTGATTTTTGTATGTTGATTTTGTATCCTGCAAATTTACAGAATTCATTTATAGTTCTAAGAGCTTTTTTTTGTGGAGCTTTTAAGATTTTCTGTATATAAGATCATGTGATGTGCAAACAGGGACAGTTTGACTTCCTCCTTTCCAATTTGGATGCCCTTTGTTTCTTTCTCTTGCTTAATTGCTCTAGTTGGGACTTCCAGTACTATGTTAAATAAAAGTGGAGGGAGTGGGCATACTTGTCTTGTTCCAGTTTTTAGATGAAAAGCTTTCAGCTTTCCCTATTTTGTTTGATATTAGCTGTGGTTTTGTTGTATGTATATGGCCTTTATTGTGTTAAGATATTTCTTCTATAACTAATTTGATGAGGGTTTTTATCATGAAGAGATGTTGACTTTTATCAAATGCTTTTTCTGCATCAATTGAGGAGATCATATGGTTTTTGTCTTTCATTCTGTTGATGTGCTATGTCACATTTATTGATTTGTGTGTATTGAACCAACCTTGCATCCCTGGGATAAGTCCCACTTGGTCATGGTGTATGATCTATCTTTTTAATATGCTGCTGGATTCAGTCTGTTAGTATTTTTTTTTTTTTTTGTCCTTTTTGAGACTGGCCGCACCGCACTCTGCCAGTGAGCGCACCGGCCATCCCTATATAGGATCCGAACCCGTGGCGGGAACACTGTTGTGCTCCCAGCGCCACACTCTCCCGAGTGTGCCACGGGCTCAGCCCTCTTAGTATTTTTTTGAGGAGTTTTGCATCTAGGTTCATCAGGGGCATTGGCCTATAGTTTCCTTTTTTTGTTGTGTTCTTGTCTGATTTTGATATCAGGGTAATGCTGGCCTCATAGAATGAGTTTGGAAGTATTCCTTTCTCTTCAATTTTTTGGAAGAGTTTGAGAAAAATTGGTGTTAATTCTTTTTAAATGTTTGTTAGTATTCAGTAGTGAAACCATGTGTTCCCGGGCTTTTCTTTCATGGGAGACTTTTTATTACTGATTCAATCTCATTGCTCATAATTGGCCTATTCACATTTTCTGTTCCTTCTTGGTTCAATCTTGGTAGATTGCATATGTCCAGGAATTTATTGATTTCTGCAAGGTTTTCCAATTTGTTGCTTTATAGTTTTTTATAATTATCTCTAACGATCCATTGTATTTCTGTGGTATCAGTTGTAATGTCTCCTTTTTTGTTTCTGATTTTATTTGAGTCTTTTTTTCTTGGTTAGTCTAACTAATAGTTTGGCAATTTTATTTATCTTTTTGAAAAACCAGAATTGAGTTGGTATGGTTTTTTGAGTTTTAGTTTCACTCATTTCTACTCTGATCTTTATTATTTCTTTTCTTCTACTAATTTTGGGTTTATTTTGTTCTTGCTTTTCTAGGTCTTTGATATGTCACATAAGTTTGTTTATTTGAAATCTTTCTACTTTTTTGATGTAGGGATTTATTGCCTCAAACTTCCTTCTTGGTATTGCTCTGGCTATATCTTATAGGTTTTGGTATGCTGTGTTTCTCTTTTCATTTGTTTAAAGAAATTTTGTTATTTCCTTCTTAATTTTTTCTTTGGCCCATTAGTTGTTCAGTAGGATGTAGTTTGTACAATTTCAAAAGTTTATCTCACTATTGATTTCTAGTTTTATTCTATTGTGGTCAGAGAAGATACTTGATATGATTTCAGTTTTTTAAAAGTTTTTGAGACTATTTTTGTGGCTTAACCTATGATCAATCTTGGAGAATGTTCTGAGTGCTGATGAGAATAATATGTATTCTGCAGCTGAATGAAATATTCTGTAAATGTCTATGAAGTCCATTTGATCTAGATGCAGTTTAGATCCTTTTTTTTTTTTGACTGATTTTCTGTCTCTATGATCTGTCCAATGCTGAAAGTGGGGTCTTGAAGGCCCCATAATATTATTGTTTTATTCTACCTCTCCGTTTAGAGCTAATAATATTTGCTTTATATATCAGGGTGCTCCCATGTTGGGTACATGTATATTTACAATTGTTACAGTCTCTCGTTGAATTGACCTCTTTAACATTATATAATGACCTTCCTTGTCTCTGTTTATGGTTTTTGACGTAAAGTCTGTTTTATTTGATATAAGTTTAGCTACTCCTGCTCACTTTTGATTTTTGTTTGCATGGAGTATTTTTTTCCATCCATTCACTTCAGTCTATGTGTGTCTTTACAGATGAAGTGAGTTTCTTGAAGGCAGCATATAGGTGGGTCTTTTTTTTTTTTTTTAAATCCATTCAGCCAGTCTGTATCTTTTAATTGGGGGATTTAGTCCATTTGTATTCAAGGTTATTATTGATAGATGAGGACTACTTCTATCATTTTGTTGATAGTTTTCTGGTTGCTTTGTATATTTTTTGTTCCTTTCTTCCTCATTGCTGTCAGTGCAGTTTTGTGGTAAGTGGTAAGATTTTATTCCTTTCTCTTTCCCATTTGTGTACCTGTTTTATCAGTCAGTTTTATCCTCTTGCATGTTTTCTTCTTGGTAGTTATCTCCTTTCACTTCTAGATGTAATACTCTTGAGCATTTCTTGTAAGGCTGGTCTAATGGTGATGAATTCCCTCAGTTTTTGCTAGTCTGTGAAAGACATTATTTCTCCTTTATTCATGAAGGGTAGCTTTGTTGGGTATAGTGTTCTTGGTTGGCTGTTTTTTACTTTCAGCACTTTGAATATATTATCCCATTCTCTCCTGGCCTGTAAGGTCTTATGCTGAGAAATTTGTTGTTAATCTAATGGGATTCCCTTGCAAGTGAACTGATACTTTTCTCTTGCTGTTCTTAGAATTCTCTCTTTGTCTTTGACTTTTGACATTTTGCCTATAATGTGCTGTAGAAAGGACCTTTTTGGGTTTAATTTATTTGGGGACCTTCAAGCTTTCTGAATATGTCTGTCCAGATCTCTCTCAAGACTTGGGAAGTTTTCAGCTATTATTTCACTATATAGGTTTTTGATGTATTTCCCCTCTCTTCTTCCTTGGGAACACCCATAATTCAAATATTTGTTCTTTTAATGGTGTCCCATAATTCCTGGAGGCTTTCTTCACACTTTATTCTTTTATTATTTCTTTTTTTTTCTCTCTGATTTGTAATTCCAAATGACCTATCTTAAATTTCAGAGATTCTTTCTTCTGCTTGCTCTAGTCTGCTGTTGAAGCTCTGCTATATTTTCTGTTTAATTCATTGAATTCTTCACATGTAGGATTTCTGTTTGTTTCTTTTTTACAATCTCTATCTCTTTGATAAACTTCTCATTCATATCATAAATTGTTTTCCTGGTTTTGCTGAGTTGTCTATTTGTATTCTCTTGTAACTCACTGAGTTTTCTTAAGATCATTATTTTGAAATCCCTTCCAGTCAGCTTGTAGATTTCCTTTTCTTTGAGGTCTGTCACTGGCATGTTATTATGTTCCTTTGGTGGTATCATATTTCCTTGCTTTTTCATGTTTCTTGTGTTCCTGCATTGATATCTGTGCATCTGGTGGAATAGTCACCTCTTCTCAACTTTACAGAGTGGCTTTCATATACAGAATCTTTCACCTGCAGTTGGGTCTTAGTGTACCGGTTAGGAAGGGTGTGGTGATTCTGGTTCCATGTAAATGCAGTGGTACGGCATGTAGGAAGATTCTTCAGCTGCGATCAATGTCACTGATAGCTGTGAGTGTCTCAGTGACCTAGACTGTAGAAGTTCTTGGCAGAAGTGGTGGCAGCATAGGGCTTCACTTCAGCGGCAAGGGCTTTTAGGGTCCTACTATTCTCATTTTCCTGCAATGGGGAGACTTTGCGGAGGGCGTTCCTCTTGGTCTTGGGTCTGACCCCACCTACAAGCAGCTGCAGTGGTGTTGGGTTCCAGGAACAAGTGCTTGGAGTGGCTATGGAGCCAGGAGATATTGTGCTCATGGTTTGCAAACCTATTGTGGTACCTAGGTTTCATGTTCCCATATTTTTGTCATGTAATTTATCTTAATTTTCTTAGCTATTTCCCTACTTTTTGACACTAGAATGTTTCCAGTTTTTGTTGTTTTGTTTTTAACCACTGTAGATTTGCCTGCAGTAAATACCTTTGTGCATACAATGTTTTTCCTTCTCTTAGAATTATTTCCTTAAAGTAATTTCCTAGGAGTGGGATTAAAGGATACAAATATTTTTCTTTTCTTTTTTTTTTTTTAAGGATCCAAACCCGGGGCCTTGGTGTTATCAGCACCACACTCTCCCGAGTGAGCCACGGGCCGGCCCACAAATATTTTTCTATTTGGAATCCCTAATATTTTCCCAGAAGGTTGTACCAGTTTACCCTGTTGCCAGCAATGTATGAGTTTTCCTATTTCACCACAGTCTTGCTAGCTTTCCACATTAGTCTTATTTTAAATTAATGATGTAATGGATTCTAGATGGTGGCTTTTACTTATTAATCTACATTTCTCCACTCCATTTTTCTGCTCAGATATCCTGTACTTTTTCTCCATTGCCCCTGTGCCATGATTCAATTGATTTCTGTCTGCTCCCTAGACATGAATCCCTAATGATTGAATGAATGTTGGGGCTGGACATTCTTTCATGTTTGTGTGGAAACTACCTCAAAGTATTTTAAGAGAAAGACAGTTGAAAGATGTTTAAACTATAAATAGATTTGGTGACACATCTTATTTGGTTGAGGTGGTCCCAGTAATGAATGCGGACTCAGTGCTTTTAGGAGTATGTTTATGTCTCATTTGAATTCTAGAAGACATCAGAGTTAATGTTAACGCATGATGTATAATTTAAGTCAGAGATGAAAGAGTCACCATCAAAAACAACCCTCTTCTTTGTAGGTGC
Organism: Galeopterus variegatus; assembly: GCF_000696425.1. NCBI lineage: Eukaryota > Metazoa > Chordata > Mammalia > Dermoptera > Cynocephalidae > Galeopterus > Galeopterus variegatus. Next base: position 154,156 of record NW_007730033.1, read on the forward strand.
CCCATAATTACCAACACAGACATCTCCAAATAGGGGCAGGACTCCCTGTCAGAGAATGTCTGTAGGAAGTTTGAAGGCAAGCCCCTTTCTCTTGCCTTGCTCTCTCCTTTTGGGTACCTGGAGAATTGGCCTCAAGAGCAGTGCAGGATGGACTGGGTCGTGAGAGGGGCAGCCTGAGACCAACCCCAGACCCCCTCCTGGGGCCTCTGCCCTGGAGTCATCTCTTTTGGGGCTGAAGCTCTTGGCCTTTGGCCTTGTTCCTTCCATACCACCTCCTTCTTTCCTCTGTGCCCCATGTTCCCGTGACTGCATGGGCTGAAAGTTTATCCCTCAGTCCTGACAACCAAGTTGCTTCTCAGACTCTGAACCTTGGCTGGCCCCCTCTACCAGTGCTTTTGACCCATCAGGTAACTACTGGACCGTAATCCAACCTCAGCTCCTGGCCCCCTACCCCAGCAGTGACCTTCATGGACAGTTAGCACAGGAATACATGAAATCTGAGTTTTCCAGCATGTGGACATACACTACTTTTGTTTTGTTTTGTTTTTTTAAAAGATGACCGGTAAGGGGATCTTAACCCTTGGCTTGGTGTTGTCAGCACCACGCTCACCCAGTGAGCGAACCGGCCATCCCTATATAGGGATACGAACCCATGGCCTTGGTGTTATCAGCACCGCACTCTCCCGAGTGAGCAACAGGCTGGCCCCTGGATCTTATGTTTTTAGGTGACATTGTAGATAACCTTTCTTAGTTTGATAGTTAAGTATTATCTTAATGTAATTAGCACATCAAAAAAAGTAAAAAATAAAATAGTGACCCAGCAATTCCATTCTGGGTATATACCCAACAGAATTGAAAACAGATGTTCAAATAAAAACTTGTATGTGAACATTCATAGCAGCACTAGTCACAATAGCCAAAGGATGGAAACAACCCAGATGTTCACCAACTGATGAATAGATAAACAAAAAGTAATATATGCTTACAATGAAATACTATTCAACCATTAAAAGGAAATACTGCAGTATGAGTGAACCTTAAAAGCATTATGCTAAGTGAAAGAAGCCAGATACAAAAGACCTTGTATTATATGATTCCATTTATACAAAATGTCCAGAGTCAGTAAATCCATAGAGAGAGAAAGTAGATTAGTGGTTGCCTAGGCCAGAAAGAGCGGGGAGTGGGGAGTGACTGCTTAATGGGTACAACATTTCCTTTTGGGGTGATGAAAATGTTCTGGAACAAGATAGTGATGATAGTTGCACATAGTTAATGTACTAAATGTCACTAGTGGTAAATCTTATGGTACATGTATTTTGCCACAATAAAAAATATAATAAGATAGGTGATGTGTTGGCAAAAATCATGAAGGTGATATGTAAATGAGTGAAGTAAAAATGGCATTACAATAAATATAAGTGGTTTTCAAAAAAAATTTCATGGAAAGATTCATATTGTCTTTTAATTCTATTTTTCCATGAATTTTTTGAAGCACACTCGTAAAGCAAGATAGGAAATAGAGCTGCTGGGCCCTAATGCTCCTGGTAGATTCTGTTTCATTAATGAAATCTACTTTGCTGAAGGGAGGATCAGCTTAGCCTTCAATGTCTATGTAAGGACAGCTGCTGTATGCCTAGCACTGAGCAAAATGCTTTGTGTGTATTATCTCACTGAAGCCTCACAATGGCCCTCCAAGGGAAGTGCTCTTATTCTCCTCGTTTTACAGATGAGGAACCCAGAGCCACAGACCTGGTTAGCAGCACAGCCAGGTGGGCACACCTACCCACCAGGCCCTGTGATGAACTGCATCTTTTCACCCAGGGTTCCTCTGAGGCATCCTAGTTGGGTTGTCACTTACTAATGACACTTGCTATCCTTAGTTTTCAAAAATGGTATTGTTACTTTCCTAAACTTATTTATTGACTATTGAAGGCCCTAGAGCTCCTCCTCATGGTGCCTTCCTTCCCAGGGTGAAGTGACCCCAAGGGACCAAGCTCTCCAGCTTCCTGACTCAGGCCAGGGAGGGCTGCGTGGAGGGGTAGCAAGCCTTTTTGCTCTTAGGGAGCCTTCTGATTACACCTTTGCTCTGAGCAGTGGCTCTTAGGCTAGAGGTGGAGCTCTGGGAGACTTGGGGCTCTCTGTAGATGTCCTTGAACTCTGATGCAATTATAGGCATAATACTTCCTATTTAATGAGATTTGGGGCCCAGCTCTGGCACTTATCAGGTATGTGGCTTCAGACATGTTACCCAACCTCTCTGACCCTTAGTTTCTGCATCTAGAAAATGTATGTAATGGCATTTACTCAAATGGAGGACAGGACTTCACCTTTGTTATTCTTATTACAGTTTTAATTAAATAATTGTTTGTGCAATTATTTGTTTACTGCCTGACACTTCTGCTTGGTAGTAAGCCTCGCAGAAATAGTGTCTGTATTGGTCTTGTTCCCTGCAGCATTCCTGACATCAAGAATACAGTGGGCCCTTGATATGTATTTGTTGAATAAAAGGATGAATTAATGCCTGAGATCACTTAGTACAATGCTCAGCACATAGTAAGTGCTAAAAGATGTGGGTTGCTGGTGTTAGCAATGTAACTATCGTTACTATTGGTGTAGTAAAGGCTTTTATACAGTAGCTCTGATTCTCAAAGCAGCCTTGCAAGGTTGGGATTATGCTCATCTTGCAAAAATGGAAATTGAGACTCAGATAAATTACTTCCCCAAGTCCCTTAGGACTGCTCACAGCAAGGCCCATAACCTATCACTGTCCTAAACGCCTCCTCAGTAGGTTCAAAACCCTGAATCCCTTCATACAAACCAGGAACAGTGTCACTAGTGCTACAAAACTATACTTTTAGGAACACGTGTATCTTAGAAATAAAGCACATTTTGTGGGTGGCAGTATACAGTGCTTGCAGGTTTGGCGTGTGAGAAGTTATGTTTGCCCGGAAGATAAACAGAATCCCCAGGCTGCCACCCCCCACCCTGAGTGCAGCAGGACTACCTAACTATGACTGCCAATGTGGGACTCTCCCTGCACACCCATGTAGAAGCCAGTTCCCTGGTGGTTGCGAGGCCTCCATGGAAGAGAGGAAGGACACAAGCATTTCTTTAGTGCTTGATCATTGTCAGACTCATGAGGGCAGACAGGGAGCACATCTGGTTTTTCTCACTGTTGTATCCTGAGAGCCTAGCACAGAGCTTGGTAGAGACAGTGCTCAGCAGCTATTTGGTGAGTGAACAAATGAAGGCAAACTACTATGTGCCAGGCACTGTCAGTTTGCTTTTACTATCTCATTTAATATTTAGAATAGACATGTGAGGTGGGCGCAGATGAGATGAGCCTTAGAGGGGCAAGGTGGCTCACCTAGAGTCACCCGATGCAGTGGGTGTTCAAAGCTAGTCTCCCCACTCCATCTGCTGCCCTGAAGAGTTGAGAGGGTTCCCTGGCCACTAGGACTTCCCTTCCCTTTACAAGAGAATCAGTTTCAGACAGAGAGTCTGGCTATGCTGAAGAGGAGATGAGGGCAGGGAATGAGGTGTTCTCAAGGTGATCACATCCATGTTCAGCCCTCGCTGTGGATGGAACAGGATGTAGGGCCAGGGGCGGGGGATAGTGGGGATGAGTGGGAGCTGAGACCTGGGTCCTCGCCTCTCTGAAGACTGGGCCTGCCATTTTCTACTCTTGTCATCACTGTCATCCTAATCTTTATTGAGCAGCGACCTTGTGCAAGGGATGTCCTCACCTGCATGTGAGGGAGGCACCATCATAACCTATCCCCTGCTTTCAGAGGCCAAAACTGAGGATCAGAGGGGCTGAGGAACTGCTGCTGAGAACAGGTCAATGGCAGAGATGGCCCTC
>NW_007730033.1:158631-161610 GCF_000696425.1 Galeopterus variegatus
ATAACCTATCCCCTGCTTTCAGAGGCCAAAACTGAGGATCAGAGGGGCTGAGGAACTGCTGCTGAGAACAGGTCAATGGCAGAGATGGCCCTCCCCCCAGACCTCCTGGCTCCAGAGCTTCCACCCTTCCCAGGCTGGCCTCCAGAGGAGTACTTGTGGCAGTTGCTGCTCCAGAGTATGGCAGTCCTCCCGGTTCTGAGCCCAGCCCGTCCACTGGTCGACACTTATTGTCATCGTCCAGTATCAGAGCTGAGAATTCTCCAAGAGCTGTGCAGTGAGGTCTGTGGCAGGGGCGGTGCTGACACTGGGGGGGAGGGGTTGTCTCTTACTGAAGGAACCGTTTGGCTCTGGAGTCTTGAGCCCAGTGACATGGCTCAGCTGGAGCTCATGAGCCAGTTGGAGTGAGGTTTGGTGGGCAATAAATCAGACTTGTCTGCCTAAGCTCCTGGTAATCCAGTCGGAACTAAGTGCTGTTCTGTCCTGGGGATGTTTCCAGTCCCCATAAGGACATCTGCCCCCTCTAAAGGCAGGGCCTGTAACTCCACCCTTCAGAACCGGACTAAGAATCACAGAGGGCAGGAACCACATGACTCAGCTCCCAGTGTGAACACAGAACAGAGAGTTATACGGCTAAAAGGTGGGGCTGCTGGAGTCTACCCAGCTATGGCTGGGAGGTTTTCAGCCACCCACACCGGGATTCAAACCTTGGTTCCTCCAACTACTGGCCAAGAGACCTTGGGAAAGTCACCCTACCTTCTGAGTCTCAGTTTCTCCATCTGGACAATGGGGGTGATGATGCTTTCCTGGGAGTCCTGTTGGTTAGCTGAGCTAAAGAGTTGGTCTAAGGCCCAGGGCACAAGGTCTGCCTCAGGGTCAGTCCACAAATGATAGTGCCCCCAGCCCAGCTCAGCAAGCTTTGCACATTCATGTGCTGTCAAGTAGGACCACAATGAGGAAGGGCAAGGCTGAGCCATACCATTAGAGCCCAGACTCCAGCGTCAGACCCAGGGTGAAATCTCAGCCCTGTCGAAAACTCGCTGTATGATCTTAGACAACACAGCCTAACAGTCAGCTTAGCCTCTCTGAGCCTCCCTTTCTCTTCTGTAACATGAGGACTCCATGAGATTGTGCAGGTGCAGCTCTTAGCCCAGTGCTCAGTGACTGTCATTAGTATCCCTAGCCTTCGTCTGCCTGCAGGCTCCCACTCTCCCACCCCATGCTCTGAGTTGGCTCTCTTGACCCAGGAGTCTCATTTGAGCCCTGCCTCTTCTGTGGTTTCTGTTTGTGGACTCTAGGTCACCACAGGCCAGATCGCTGTCAGGAAACTCTAACCAAGGGGGAAGAGCAGGCCTTCTCCCAGAGTCCACTGCAATGTCCACTGCAGCCCAAGAAGAGGACATTGCAAATTATTCCTCCTTCACCATTGCCCTGAGTTGGACTTTCTTCTTTAGATGAGATGGACTTTTTCAGCCTCCAAATGGACCTTCTTACTGGTATCCCCAGGCTACCTCACTTTCACTCATCCCATCCACACAGCATATGAAGAGTGGTCATTAGTGTGCCCCTCCATGTATAAGCGCCTGTTTTCTATGTTTGAGGCGCCTGTGCTCAGGGTGTTGGCATGAAGCACCCTTACTGGAGTTGACAGAATTTCCTTCCCTGTGCTATTACAGCTGGATTACCAGGCAGCCTCTCCACTGAGGGTAAAGAAGAGCGTTCACCCTCAGAGCTCACCGGCACCATCCAGATCGGATGCAACCATAAAAGCCACCCAAGCACTTGCTTTCTCACCCCGTGGTTTGGGCAGCATCTGCAGAAGGGATTTCTGGACTTCACAGACTGCTGATGAGGGAGTGTGGCTAGAGTGGGTGTGATCTGTTAATAGTAAATTCAGAAGCTGATGTCTTCTGCTGCCCTTGGTCTGTGATGATAAAACAACCCCATAGATTTATATGGAAAAAATATGCATTGACCAAATTTTATGGCATCCGAAATTATATATCATCTCTTTGGGCCTTTATATTTAAGTACTATAATTACTAGGGGAGAATATTTTTCTTCTTAAAAAAATAAAAGCAATTCACAAATCATTAGGTGTCCACTAACATTTCATGAATAAACAGTCCTACCTGCCTTCTAAAAGCTCCTTGTACTACAGGGAGGCAGTTGGGCAAGCCAGCAGTTACCAGACAGCAGCATAGCTAGGCTGGTGGAGTGTTAGGTTCAATTACAGCAGACCAAAAGGGGCCCCAAAACTCACTTGGGGGGTCATGGGGTTACTTGTGTTTTGCTTGGATCTTTGCAAGATTTTTTTTTTTTTTTAATTCAAACATTTATCCAGGATGTGTCTAGGGAGGTATCTCTTTCCTGGAACTTGGTAAACTCTCCCTGGAAAAACGCCCTTCCCTGGGTCAGCTCTCATGCCTCTGGCCCTTCTGCATGCAGGTCAGTCCCCATTATTTGGCAGCATTTTTTCATGTGCCTCTTGTTGGATTTTCTTTTCTCTGAATGTGTCTTTGAACATGGTAAAATCTATTCAACAGGCAGGGCAGTTTCCCTCTGGGCACACTCCAGTTGTTTTCTGGAAGTAGCAGTCTGCAAATGGATGGGGGAAGATGAAGGGCAAAGGGTGGGTTTTGAGCACTCCAGAGCCCCTCAGATCAGCTTCAACTGGGCAGCAAACTGGTCATTGGCCCACGTTCTCTAGTTTTTATAGCCGTGGGACTCTGAGTCTGAGAACACATCCCAGGAGGTACAAATTGTCTCAGTTTCAAGAGACATGGTCTAAATTTGCTCAGTTTCTGTCCTCTACACCTGTCCTGTAGTATATTAAATTTCTTTCTAGATTCTAGCGATAAGGCTGTCCATAAGTCTTAGTTGGTGAGGTGTTTTTCATCTTTTTTTTCTTTTTTTCTTTCTTTTTTTTTTTTTTAAAGATGACCAGTAAGGGGATCTTTTTTTTTTTTTTTTTTTTTTTTT
>NW_007730033.1:162295-171831 GCF_000696425.1 Galeopterus variegatus
CATTGTCTCCCTTAGTCTTCACTGCAGCCGTGTTAGAGAGTTAGGGATACTATCTCCATTTCCCAGATGAAGAAAGCAAGGTTCAGGGAGTTGAATAGCTCACCCACGATCACACTGAATAAATGAGTGGCATATGAGTATTGCATATAACGTAGTAGATACTAGTGTGGACCCTAGCACCAAACTACCTGTGTTGGAATCCTACCACTAACACATACACACTGAGTGACCTTGGGCAGGTTACTTAACATCCGTGGAGTTGAAGAGAGTGGCAGGGGAGGAGAGAGCAGATTAATGAGCTCCGTGAATGTTAAAGACATAACTAACTCATTATTGTCTCATGTGCCACTGATTCCTTTGGGGTCTCTTATTGGCATCTGAGGATAATTCCCCAAAGTCTGTATGTGCCAGGGTATTATTTTTTAGCAGTTTTATGCCCTTATTCTTTTGTATAATTAATGCCTTTATTGAATGCTTTTCCTCTGCCAGGCTGTATTCCTCATGGGGTCAGGGACCATTCCTGTCTGGTTCTCCTCTATACCCCTGTGTCTAGAATGTGGGAGGCACTCTGTGAATATTTGTAGCATGAATGCTCTTTCACGGTGATGGTGGAAATCACTGAGTGGGCTGGTGCCTAAGCACATCACCCAGTGCCCTTGCAGTATCCTCTCCCCATGGTGACCCCCCACCTTCCCTCGGCTCTTCTCTTCTAATTGGTCAGCAGGCGTGCCTTGCTGCCACTTTCGCCTCTCTCTTCCCCACAAAGCATCCTCTGATGATGTAGCCTGAAATGTCCTAACAAGGGTGGCATTGGCCCCAAAGCCTGATGGGATAGCAGTGAGCTGTGAAGAAGGGGAGGAACCCAAATTGAGTAAAATTAGTGCTAAGCATCCTCTGATGATGTAGCCTGAAATGTCCTAACAAGGGTGGCATTGGCCCCAAAGCCTGCTGGGATAGCAGTGAGCTGTGAAGAAGGGGAGGAACCCAAATTGAGTAAAATTAGTGCTGGAGAAGCAACTGAAGTAGAAGGATGGGTCTCAAGAAGGTGGCAGGAAGCTCAGAGGCCAGGGGTCAAGTTTCTTGGGGAGTTGAGTCTAGCAGGCAAGGGAGAGGCAGCACAAGGAGAGTGAGTGACAGAGTTTGGGTATGTTGTCTCCCCAAAACTCATGTAGAAATCTGATCCCCAGGGTGGCAGTGTTGGGAGGGGTTTGGGTCATGGGGGACAGATCCGTCATGAATAGATTAATACCCTTCCTGGGGTGGGGGTAGTGAGTGAGTTCTCACTCTATTAGTTCCCACAAGAGCTGGTTGTTTAAAGGACCCTGGCACCGCCCCCTACCCTTGCTTCCTCTCACCATGTGATCTTGTACCCACCGGCTGCCTGCTGCTTTTCACTGTGAATAGAAGCTGCCTGAGGCCTGCACCAGAAACAGCTGTCCCAGAAACATGAGCCAAATAATTCTCATTTCTTTATAAGTTACCCAGTCTCAGGTATTCTGTTATAGCAACACAAAAATGGACTTACACAGTGGATGTGGGTGGGCTTTCCAGTCTGAAGCATGACCCCAGCCAGTGATGGCCCAGGATCTCCTCCACCTTCCTCCACCACCCAACCTGCACAAGCCCAGACCAGCAACAGCAGGGGCTTCTTCTGTTGCTCCCTGCTGTTGGAGTTGAGGGGCTGAGTGCTTGGTCTGCCTCCAGTGAGACTGGCTCACAGGCTTGGTGGGAATAGCCCCACCTATGGAGCAGGGCTGGCTCTGTGCCAGCTGCATCTGGCTGAGCCAAATGCCTCATGTCCATAGTGTGTCCTGGAGAGAGGCAGAAACTGCAGAGATGGCCCCTACTATGGTGCAGGCTCAGGTATATGGATCTCTCCCTACCCACTGAAAGCAGGATTCCTAGGATACCCCTTTGGGGACTCACATCCTGTCATCTCTGCTGAGAAAGGCAGGGAAAGATCAAAAACACCTCTGCCTGAAAACCACAAATAAATTAGTAGTCAGATACCTTCCTTCAAAGGGGCCCAAGGAGCCTTTTCAATATTTGACTTCAGCAATATCATGAAAAAATCTGCTTTTAAATAGTGAAAATTAGTTTGGATCTAGCTAACCCTCCAAAAATCTGTTGCTTGTTTTCCAAAGAATGCAGAGATTAGCGATTGAGGTTTAGAATGTCGTGTTTTGTTACAGTTTCCATTGAGTAATGAATAAAGCTGACAGTTTTGCATTTCCCTCCATTATTATTTTTGTTATTCTTAAAGACTAGGTACAGTGTGGTCAAAGATACGTGAGTGCATTAGTGGAAGCGGAAAATACTTTGGCAACTGAAGCAGGCGTCTGTGAGCTCACTCTCTGGCTGGGATCCTGGTGGCCTCGGACGTTCAGGGAGCCTTTCTGTGCACAGTAGCGAATCTCTGAGCCAGGCTTGGAAAGACAAACTTGGGAGTGTTTTCCTTGGCACACGGGCAGCCTCAGTTCTACCCAATATAGAGGCAGGTTTCCGAGTCTTTCACTCGGGGAATCATCTTGCATTTCCTCTTGGTGACGTTAGCTTCTCTGGAAGCCCTTTATTGCATTCAGAGAAATATGGGTATTTAGCTTGGAGATACCAGAGCATGGGGCTGTCCCTAACAGAGTGGTTGTGGAGTGGGGTGCCTGGTGCCATGGCCATCCTCTTCACTGAGCAGTGGAATTTCAGAGTCATGTATGTGTGAATAGATTCAACATTGGGTCCAGTCATCCCCCAGACATTTTCTGAGTCCCTACTCTGTGCTAGGCTCAGTGCTGGGCCCTGGCGCATGCAGAGGTGGATAAGGTATAAATAGCCCTTGCCTGCAAGGAGTGTGTGAGAAATGATGTAGCAGAGGGAAGGGAGCCCAAGAACAGCCAGTTGTAGCCAGGAAGGAGAAGGAGGAGGCGCAGTGGGCAGGGAGAGTACACACCTCTGCCAAGGCTTAGGGGCATGAGGCAGAGAGCATGTCCAGGGAGCTTCAGAGCCCACAGCAGCTGGAGTATCACATGAGAAGAGGAGGAAGAGACTGGAGAGGCAGCATGGTGCAGAACCCAGAAGGCTCTGGATGCTTTGCCAAGGAGTTTTCACTTTGCTTGTTGGGGATAGAAAGTCGCTGTGTAATTTTAACTGGGGGAAGGACACAGTCTGATTGGGTTTGAGAAAGATTTCCAGGGAGCAGATTGGTCTTGGTGTGAAGAGACCAAAAGCAGGGAGATGAGTGAGGAGACAGTGAAGAGCTAACAGAGAGCCTTGGAAACAGAGACTGGAGGTGGTCAGTAAATGTCTGTGGCCTTTGAATCTGAACCTAAAGGCCAAGTATTCAACCAGGAGTTAAGAATGCTCAGAAAACCACTTGCTGAACATATTACTCTCCTCCTCCCTGCCAAAAAAAGTGCTTCTTTATGAGTGAGAGAGATAGAGAGAGCTTTTTTATTTCTGAAATAGTATATATTCATAGCTAAAGGCTGAAATAATTTAAAATTGTATACAAGAGAAAATAACCGTAAAGTTCCATACCCAAAGATAGCTACTGTTAACAGATTGAACAAAATATTCTCTGTGTGTGTGTGTATTTATATATCAGTATAGGTATACCTGATTCTATTCGCTTAAGATACATCATGGTTATGCTAATCACCCTGAATTGATCACTACACATTGTATACATGTCTTGAAATATTGTACTGTATCCCATTACTATTACAATTATTGTGTCAATTGAAATTTCTAAAAAATTTTAAAAACACATCATAAAGGGCCGGCCCGGTGGCGCACTCGGTAGAGTGTGGCGCTTGGGAGCGCGGCGGCACTCCCGCCGAGGGTTCAGATCCCATATAGAGACCGGTCCGCTCACTGGTTGAGCATGGTGCGGGTGCAACACCAAGGGTTGCGATCCCATTGCCAGTCGCACCGGTCCGCTCACTGGTTGAGCATGGTGCGGGTGCAACACCAAGGGTTGCGATCCCGTTGCCAGTCGCGGTACGGGCACAACACTGAGGGTTGCGATCCCTTTACTGGTCACGAAAAAAGACAAAAAGGAAAAAAAAAATTTTTAAAAAACACATCATAAATATCTTTCCATGGCAGTTTTTAAAATATATTTTATCCTTTTGATAGCTGCATCATATTCCACTGGTTGGACATAAAATAACTGATCTAGGGAGATGCAAATTAAAACCCCATTGAGATATCACCTCACCCCAGTTAGACTGGCTATAATCAAAAAGAATGAGAATAACAAATGCTGGCAAGGATGTGCAGAGAAGGGAATGCTCCTACACTGTTGGTGGGGCTGTAAATTAGTACAGCCACTATGAAAAACAGTATGGAGGTTTCTCCAACAACTACAGATAGATCCTCCATATGATCCAGCAATCCCACTTCTGGGTATATACCCAAAGGAATGGAAATCATCATGTCGAAGGGATACATGCACTCCCATGTTCATTGCAGCTCTGTTAACAATAGCCAAGATATGGAACCAACCTAAATGTCCATCAGTGGATGATGGGATAAGGAAACTGTGGTATATATACACCATGGAATACTACTCTGCCATAAAAAAGAATGAAATTCTCCCATTTGCAGCAACATGAATGAGCTTGGAGAAACTTATGTTGAGTGAAGTAAGCAAGACACAGAGGGATAAATACCATATGTACTCTCTAATAAGTGGGAGATAAGAGATGAAGTGAGGAAAGAAATACCACAGTGGTGCGTTGGACTTGCAGAGGGAGAAAACATACCTACGGATACAAAGTGGAGGGAGGATGGAGAGGGAAGTCAGGGATAATTGGATGGGGGACATGGAGTATAATTGCAATTTATGGTAATGGACATGCTGCCAGTATGGATCTGGCCATCACATCTTGGGCATGAGTGGTGACAATTTGCTTTGTACTCCATGAATACTCGTAACCAATAAAAGCAAGACAAAACATTAAAAATAAATAAATAAAATTAGCCATAAAAAGTAAATAAAATAAAATAAAATAACCGATCTAATAAACCATGCAATTTTTCACAATTATAAATTACAAAAAAATGCAACAATATTTGCCAATTTGTAGTTATATTGTTATAGAATACATTTCTAGAAGTGGAACTGCTAGGTTCTAGAAAATATTTTGGAAGTTTTTGATAGATACTGCCAAATTCTCCTCACAAAAGTTTCTATCAATTTATACTGCGAATAAGGGGGTGGAGCATGATAGCTGACTAGAAGGATACATTGCTTGTCTCTACCACAAAGAAAGAAAATATATTGAATATGCAACTACATTTGGACAAAAAAGGTGAAGGGAAAGAGCTGGAACACATCAAAGGGGCAGCAAAGTCACTGGTGATTGCAGAAACCCAGGATAACCAAATAGAGTACGGAAGGAAATCCCCAGCCACCACCACCCCATGCCCCAACTTGGAGAAATAAGTACCCAGGAGGAGTCTCTGCCTATAGGAAAGAGCTATGAGGAAGGTGCAGAGGACTCATATAACTCTCTTGGGCACAGATCCATGCTTGCAACACCAAGGAGCCTGCTCAAGGTTGCCTGCCCCAGCAAGGGGGCTTCCAAAGGACCCAGCATCTCTCTTGTGAGGCCCACCTGCAGCCCCAATGACCTCATGAGGGGCTCCAGAGTGTCCCCATACCTCTCAGGATCATAGAAGCCTGCCCAAAACTGCAGTGTCCTTGCCCAGAGAAGCCACTTTAACAGTGGTACTGCAGGGCAACTCAGTGCCCCTCCTGAGGGCACAGGGCCCAACACATGAATCCAATGACCTCCCTCAGAGTCACCCATTTCAACAGCAAAGCTACAAAGTACCCCAGTGCCTCCCCTGGGGGTACAGGGCTCTGCCTAGAGCCCCATTGACACCATTGAGTCATCCACTCTAGCTGAGGGGCTGCTGAGCATCTCATTTCTCCCTGAAAGCCTAAGGTCCTAATCCTGACCCCCCAAAACGCCACCCAGGGTCATCCATTCAAGCTGAGGAGCTTCAGAATAGCCCAGTGCACCTATCAGTATCACAGGACATTAGCCAGGGTTCCAGCAAGTCGTCCAGTGTCACCCACCTCAGCCAAGGAGTGATGGGGACCCAGGTGCTTCTTCCAAGAGCTTGAGATCTCGCCAACAATTTTGATGATTCATCACAGTGTCACTCACTTCAGTAAGGAACTACTGAGTGCCCCAGTGCCTAAGCCACAGAGGCACTCACAGACAATTCCAAAACTAAATATAGTCAAAGTAACCAGGAGACTACACTACTACATCTACCAGGAACCAAAACTAAAACACTCTACTCAAAGATCAATATAAAACACAACTACAGGAATAAGTTTCTTTCCTCAAAAACCACTCCAGAGTATTAGAAGCAACTGCTCTGCCAGATTCCTAAAACATTAGTCTAGGGATACTAGAAATATGAAAAAACAAGAAAACATGACTCCACCAAAGGAATACAATAATTCTCTAGTACCAGACCTCAAACAGCAGGAAACCTTTTAATTGACTGAAAAAAGAATTCCAAGAAACAATCTTAAGGAAACTCGATGAGATACAAGAAAACTCACAGCAGGAAACCTTTTAATTGACTGAAAAAAGAATTCCAAGAAACAATCTTAAGGAAACTCAATGAGATACAAGAAAACTCAGATAGAACAAAATAAAAACAGACACAAAAAAATGAGAAAAACAATCCAGGATCTGAAGGAGGAATTATACAAAGAGATAGATACCTTGAAAAAGAATGTAGCAGAACTCCTGGAACTGAAGGATTCATTCAATGAAATAGAAAATACAACTGAGAGCTTAAGCAATAGGCTAGAGCAAACAGAAGAATTTCTGATCTCAAAACAGTCTTTTTGAAATAACTCAGGCAGACAAAAAAAAAAAAAAAGAAAAGCAAAGAAAAGAATTTTAAAAACTGAACAAAATCTAAGAGAGGTATCAGACAGCCTTAAGTGTGCAAACATCCAAATCATGGGTGTTCTGGAAGGGGAGGAGAAAGGAAAAGAAATGATAGTGGAAAACTTCCCAGGTATTGGGAGAGACACAGACCTTCAGATTCAGGAGACTTAAAGATCCCCAAACAGATTCAATTCAAAAAGGTCCCCTCCCAGACACATTGTAGTCAAACTGGTAAAACTCAAAGACAAAGAGAGAATCCTAAAAACAGCAAGAGAAAAGCAAAGCATCAAGTCACCTACAAGAGAGTCCCCATCAGACAAACAGCAGATTTCTCAACAGAGACCTTACAGCCCAGGAGAAAATGGGATGATATATTCAAAGTACTAAAAGAAAAACCTGCCAGCCAAGAGTACTGTACCAAGCAAAGCTATCCTTCAGAAATGAAGGGGAAATAGGGTATTTCATAGACAAATAAAAACAGCAGGAGTTCACCACCACATGACCAGCCCAACAAGAAATCCTCAAAGGAGTCCTAGCCAAAAAGTGATAATCACCATCATGAATACATAAGAGAGAATAAAACCCACTGATAGAGCAGATATACAAACGAGAAAGAAAAAAACCCAATATCACTACAAAAAAAACTAACAAACACTGAAGACAAATGATAAAAGGGAAAGAAAGGAACAAAACCTATATTTAAAAAACCATAAAAATCAATCAAATGCCAGGAGTAAGACAATATCTTTCTTTCTTTATTTTTTTTCCCTTTTTGTCTTTTTTTTTACTGACCGGTAACGGGATCGCAACCCTCGGTGTCGCGCCCACACTGCGCTCAGCCAGTGAGCGGGAACCGGTCTCCACATGGGATCCAAACCCTCGGCGGGAGCGCCGCCATGGCACACTCTCCAGTGCGCCACCGGGCCGGCCCACAATATCTTTCAATAATAAACCTAAATGTGAATGGATTGAATTCCCCACTCAAAAGACACAGACTGGCTGATTGGATTAGAAAATTAGACCCAACTATATGCTGCCTAGAAGAAACTCACTTTACCTGTAAAGATTCACACAGACTAACAGTGAAGGGAAAGAAAAAGATATACCACACATGTGAAATCAAAAATGAGCAGGAGTAGCTATTCTTATATTGGATAAAGTAAACTTTAAACCAAGAACTATAAAAAGAGACAAAGAAGGAAGGGGAATAGCAAGAAATGGGTTATTGGACAAAACATCTAGTTAAGATAAATAGGTTCCATTGATGTACAGTTGAGCTAGGCACCTATAATTAACATTAATTTACAGCATGTTATCTAATGACTAGAAGAGAGGAAATCAAATGTCCTCAACACAAAGAAATGATTACATTTTGTGATAGTATGCTAATTATCCTGACGTGATCATCACACAGTGTACACAGATACTGATATTCAACTCTGTACCCCCCCAAATACATATAATCAATTAACATTCCTATAAAACAAACACAAAAGCTCATAAGATGGACTGAGAATATTTTATAGTAGTAGTAGTTTAATTCATATACCTGAATATTGCAAAGTGTGCAGTTTGTGGTATTCCCTTTGTTACAAGTGTCCCTGTTTGTGAAATGGAATTTTCATTACATGCTGCAATTAAAACAGTATTTGAGTAGAAAAACAATTTATGCTACAGGCAGCCTTATAGAGAGTGACTATCTCTATATACTTTCATTAACACTACTATCAATTTTACTTTTGTCAGTATAAATGGAAAAAATGTTCTGTATTAATTTGTACTTCCTTGATTATTAGTCAGGCGTGGGCATCTTTTGTGTCTTTATTTATATTTATACTCTTCCATAAATTGTTCTTCAATAACTTATTTGCTTTTATTGTAGGAGTTCTTTATATATTTTTAGGACTTTGTCTTGTAAATTGTGAATATTTTTCTCACTCTGACATTTGTCATTCAACTTTGTGTATGGTGTTTGATTATGCAGAAGTGTGGTTTTGTTTTGTTTTGTTTAATGTAGTCCCGTATGGTTTTTTTTTTTTCTTTATGGCTTTGGGTTTTATGTCACACTTAAGCCTTTGTCTACCCAAGATTATTAAAAGATTATTCTGTATTTTAGTCTAGTACTCTTCTTACTATTTAGATTTCAATCTCTAATTCATCTGGAATTTATTCTATTTTAAGGAATGAGGTAGAGATCTAGCTTTGTATTTTTCTATATATTTCTAAAAGGATAATCATTTGTCCCAATATCATTTATTGAAGGATCCATACTTTCCCTATTGATTTGAAATGTGCCTTCATCTTACATTAAATTTTCATATCTGTATATGTTTATTGCTGGGCTCCCTACTGTGTGACATTGGTTTATTTGTCTAATTCTGTAATAGTACTACACTCCTTAATGCCTGTAGCTTCATAGCACATTTTATAACAAGCCTCTTTCTTCATTCTTCTTGTCAAAAATGTTCTACTTTTGGGCCGGCCCGGTGGCGCACTGGATAGTGCGCCGCTTGGGAAGCGTGGCGGCGCTTCCGCCCGAGGGTTCGGATCCCACATACAGACCGGTTCCCGCTCACTGGCTGAGCGAGGCGCGGGGGCAACGTCAAGGGTTGCGGTCCC
>NW_007730033.1:172801-183656 GCF_000696425.1 Galeopterus variegatus
GCCCGGTGGAGCACTGGTTGGGGGGCCGCTTGGGAAGCACGGCGGCGCTCCCGCCGAGGGTTCGGATCCCACATACAGACCGGTTCCCGCTCACTGGCTGAGCGAGGCGAGGGTGCGGCACCGAGGGTTGCGATCCCGTTGCCGGTCCCAGTCCGGTGCAGGGGCGACACTGAGGGTTGCGATCCGTTGCCGGACACGGAAAAAGACAAAAAAAAAAAAATGTTCTCCTTTTATGTATTTACTTTTCCAGGTGAACTTTGGAGTCAATTTTGGACTTACGTGACATTTATGCATTAATTATGACAAACCTTCTTTTCAAAAATGTTCTGTGTTTACTGCAGGTGAACTTTGGAATCATTTTGGAATCATAGGAAATTTATACATTAATTGGGCAATAATCAACATTCTTCTAATGTTGTCTTTCAACATTAAGAACATTGTTTTAGTTTTCTCGTATGAATCCTTTATCACATTAAGGAAGTCTGTTTCTAGCTTGGTACTTTATCAGGGGTGGATGTTAAAGTTATCAATGACATTTGAGCATCTCTCCAGATCATTTTTCGAAATATCATTGCACTCCTGTAATAAACCTATTTGGTTTATTACTTTTTTAATATACTGCTGATTTGATTTGCTAATAATATTCCTTTAAAACACTGATGAGTTTTATTTGATAATATTTTATTTGGAATCTGTGCATCTTTATTTATTAATGAGATTGGTCTCTTTTTTATGCCAGCTCTATCATGTTTTGGTATAATGGTTATGCTAAAGTCATTAAAAAACTGTAATATTTCTTTTTTTTTTCTTACCAGGAGGTGGGGAGGAAGCCACACGGAAAGCCCCTTGCCCTCCTAATTCTGAGGTTTTCTTTAACACTTTAAATAACACTCAGCTTTTCTTTCAAGGTTATATAGATGAGTTCCATAAAACCATCTAGATATTGTATTTTTTTAATTATAGTATCTTTTTCAATATTAATATTTTTCTCTTTATCAGTAAGTTGGAGTTTTTTGCCTCATCTTGAGACAATTTGGAGAAGATAGATTTTCTTAGTAAGCACCCATTTTATCTAGATTTCCAAATATGTTGCCATAAAAATTATACATACTACCATTTTCACACATAAAATTACACATACTGCCATTATGTTTGGAATCGTATCCCCTCTTTCATCCTTAATATTGTACATCTGTGTTTTCTTGCTTTTTTTCCTTGAATATACATACCTGTCTACTTTCTTGACTTTTTCAAAGAACCAACTTTCAGTTTTATTTGTCACTCTGCTGGGCTTTTGACTTTTTAAAATTCATTATTTCTGCTTTTATATTTTGAATATTTTTCTTTTGCTTTGTTTTGTTCTTTTCCTAGTTCTATGTAATGAATACTAAGTTTATTTATTCATTTATTTATTTTACCTTTCTTAATTACTAACATAAACATTTGAGGCTATGAATTTTTCTCTGAGCAGAGTTACATGGCTTTGGCTGTATCTTATGTAGATAGTTTGTGAATTTAATTTTAATTTTTGTTTTTAATCTCTGAATTATTTGGTGAGTGTTTTTTCTTTCCCAAATGGTTATTTTTTAAAATTTGTTTTTACCCCCTGGACGGGTAGGTGAGGGGTGGAATTGCTCCAGATCCACCAAAATCACATGGATTATGAGTGTGGGAGGTATAATTTTCCCCAAAGGAAAATCGAGGGCTGTTTCCAAAAGAATAGGGATGAATGCTGGACAGACAAAAGTGTCAGTTTCTTCTCTATTGCCAATAGAGTTGTTGAAGGATTAAATGAGGTAGTATATGTAACATGCTTAGCACAGTGTCCAGCAAAAAACAAGCCCAATAATAATAACCAGATTAATGCCTTCTCCTCACACTCTTTCTTACTGCTGGTCCGAACCCCAGCATGTGCTATACTGTCCATAGCCCTCAGGGGGAACATTTGCAAACAGTAGGTTACCTCCTTGCACCTATAGATTACCAGATAATCTTATGTTGAGGCCAGCCCAGATGGGGAGGGCTTCTCACTCCCAGTCCTGGAGATCTGTGGTTGTGTCCTTATTTCACCTCCAGGAGCCAGGAGGAGATTTGGCTCCCCTGAGCCCCAGGATTCTATTCAGGCTGCAGGACTTTGCCCACGTGCTTTTGTGATTCATGAGCCACAACACTAAGACATAAATGAGGCCATGTGCTCATCCAAAAAACATGGCCTCTGACCACCTGACATGTGACTGCCTGGGCCTGCCCCCTGTCTGCAGACCTAGGAAACATTTGTCTCAATGACAGTAAGCTTCCTACAGATTTCGTATAAGGAATATTCTTTACGTGAGGATTTGTTCTGAAGGTCCTATTTTGCATGATTGATATTAATTAACAGGCACTAGTTAATACTCACAGTCTTCTCCATCTTCTCGGAGATACCAAGCTGCCTGCTGAGATCTTATTTTGCAGTAAATGGAATTGCTTTGTGCTCTCTTTGAAAAACACACACACACACACACACACAAACCCTAATGAGCTGCTGCTCTGTTATTTCATTTGGAATTTATCAGGACAGTTTATGTGATCAAACCACACAAGTATAGTTCTGGGTGCCAGCACTCCTCATTTCTGAAGTTTGAAAGTGATCTTTTCAAGGCAAAGCAGGAGAACATGGAAAAAAGTCTTTCATCTCAAACTTTGAAAAAGAGAAAAAATGGAAAGCAAAAAATGGAAATGTGGCACATTTTTGCTGTGGATGGTTTTTCCCCTCAACACAGCAGAATTTTCCTTATTAAAAAGATAGCTGTGTGAGAAAAACCAAAACCAGACTGGGGATGGAAGTGAGCCGGGGTGGCAATGGGAGAACAAGGGAGCAGTGAGTCTATGGGCTTGTGGGAGACCCGGGTGCCAGCCGTGGGCTTTGGCTCGGGAGGCTGCAAGCACCCAGCTTCAAGTGGGCTCTGTGCCATGGAGCATAGGTGTCCCTCAGCTTCAGAGAAGGGGTCTGTTCAGGAGAGCACCTCCTTTGTCTGCTTGGCACTCTCTCCTCGGGGCCGGGGTGTCTTGTGGACACCTCTGGTGGGGGGCCTGGATTCACTGTCAGGAAGCAGGTTTGGCTACCTGCCCCTAGTGTGGAGGTTAGCCCAGCTGCAGAGGGCTTCTGTAGCAGAGCGAGCTGGGGGCTGCTCCAGGCAGTCTGGTTGGCACTCATGTGGCAGCCACAGCAGAGTCATCAGGCCCTGTGTGGGACATGGAAGGAGGGAGCAGAGCAGAAGCGTGGTCTGGGGAGCTGTCCATCTCAGAGGAGGTCCAGTCTTCAGGCGGGCACAGCCACCAGGCACATACTGGCTGCCAGCAGTGTCCTGTGGGGTCAGGCCACAGCAGGAGTCTTTGCACTCCCTGCTCTGTGGCTGGGACCCTTTTCCATGTACTAGCCTTCAGCCCCTCGCACTGCTTTCTTTCCCAAATTGTTAAGACAGATAGGTGTGAATTCAAATCCTGATTCTCCCACTTGCAAATTGTGTGATCTTGGCCAAGTCACTTTTCCGACTCTTGGTGTCTCTTCAGCTATAAAATGAGGGTAATGATATGTGCTTCATAAGGTTCTTGTATGAGTTAAATAAGATATGCCTTCGTTCATGCATTTCTTCTTTCAATTAATGTTTACAAGCAGGTCCTGTGTGCTTTGTTCTAGATACTGGAGATTCAGCCTGTGGAGCAAGACATACTTCCTGCTCTCAGGGGTTTTAGGTCTGATGGGGAATCAGGCATTAAATACATGAATGATACAGACAAGCATCAGTTTGCAGTTGTGGCAAATGCTAACTACATACAGGGCTCAGCACAGCACCTGCCACAGTACAAGCAGAAAGTGGTTATTCTTATTATTTCTTTACAGTCTAGACTTATAAATATTTTCTATTATAGACTAATATGATACTGAAAAAAATTTCCCTGGATTCATGCAGTGTTAATTGTAGAAGATTTGGTGCTTTTGCCTCAGTTTTTGCAGTGACAGTGAAAAGCTGTTTATATGGAGGTTCTGTGCAGGTGTTGCCAAGGCTCAGGGTCTCCCCAAGTCACTGGGGCCAGGAGGCCTCCTTTGGGAGGTCCACACTGTCCTCAGCACATTTCAGCCTTGGCTTATACTCTCAGGTTCTGAGGAGTAGACAGGTGTTGGAGTGTGCATGTTTTGTAGGGGGGAATTATGAACACTCTGATAGTAAAATTTACTCTCTTACAAAGTAGTGAGTCCCCCACACCCCCAAGGTGCAATCAGGGGCTGGAGGGTGGCCTGTGGAGATGGTGTGCCCACCATTCCCCAAACTTCTCTAGGCCTCTGTTTGCAGAGCACTACTCAGGAGGACTCCTCCAGGGACCTGCCCGTCCTCACAGGGCAGCATAGGGCGAGGGTGTTATTTGAGAAAAGACATTCTCTGTGTGTTTCTGATGAACGGTGGGTAGGAACACAGGTGTTGCAGCCAGACAGACCTAGGTTCAAATCCCAGCACAATTGCTGTGAAGCCTTAGGCAGGTTTCTTAATCTCTCTGAGCTTTAGTTTTCTCCTCTTACTTCCCAGGGTTGATGGAAGGATCACATGAGACAAGGAGGGAAAAGTTCCCATCTTGCAGTAGATCCCCAGCAAGCAGCAGTTTCTCCCTCTTCACTTATTCTGCTTTTCAGTTTCTCTGTTCCTGGGCTGAGCTTTCACTCTGTCACTCTGAGTCAGCCGGGCTAAAGTCTGCAAATTGCATCTGGAATAAAGCAACCTCATGTTCCACAATGCTTCACCCCCTGCTCAGCACCAGAGGGTGCTTTTTGTTGTGGTTGAAGCAGTAATGGGATTTTCAGGATTGCCATTGCTGGATCCTTGGGGAGGTAAATGAGCTACAATTTTAAGAGAGGAGAGGAAAAACAAGGTCAAGACAAAAATAAACTGTGGATTCAAACCTACCAAACTTGGAGCTTCTATACAAGGGAAATTATTTCTAATTATTAATTTGGAAACATCGTACCACCAGAAAGAAAGGAAGTAGAAATGGATCCTGTGAGAAGTGCTAGCATATGTTTCTGTAATTTAACGGTTTCCCATAACAATGTGTAGCTATTTTAAAAGCAGACAAATGACTCATGGTATCCAGCATTAGCAGTCTACTGTGATAGCAGGAAGTGTGTTCTCCGGAGGCAGGCTTGGGTTCAACTCCTGTCTCCATCATTTACTAGTGATGTGACATTGAGCAAGTTACATATGCTCTCTGAGTTTCCTTTTCCTCCTGTATAAAAGGGGTTGTGTGGGCCGACCCTGTGGCGCACTCGGGAGAGTGCGGCGCTGGGAGCGCAGCAGCACTCCCGCCGCAGGTTCGGATCCTATATAGGGATGGCCGGTGTGCTCACTGGCTGAGCCCAGTGGTGCAACCGGTCACAAAGAAGACAAAAAAAAAGGGGGGGGGGGTTGTGTGAAAGATGAAGTATGACTCTTCGTGCAATGCTTGTTGTACACCATCCATGCAAAAACTCCCACAACTTTTGTATTAAGTATCAGGTTAATTCCAATATTTGTAATAATTCTTAGTTGTTTAGGGCTATAAATTTGCCTCTGATTACCACTTTGGCCAGAATCCATAAGTTTTGTTATGTATTGTTCTTCTTGTCATTGTCTTCAAACAATTCTAGATTTTTTCTTTTTTCTTTGACGTAAGAATTACATGTGTGCATGTGTATGTGTATGTGTGTTTGTTTTCAAATGGTTAGAATTTTTTCTATAATTATTTGATCTCAGATACATTGTAGTAAGGTCAAAGAATGTGGATAATATGACATTTACTTTTTGGAACTTATTGAGCTTTTCCTTATAGCCTTGTATATAATCAATTTTTGTAAGTATTCCATAGGTATCTGAAAAGAACTATATTTTCATTTATATGAAACCAAGCTTGTTACTTTTGTTACTATAATACTATATCATATGTGTGTGTATGTATGTATATACACACACATATATATATATTCTGTAAGAGACATGCCAAAAACTCCCTCTATAGTTGTGCCTTTGTTGAATTCACTTTTCATTTCTAATGGCTTTTTGCTTTGAGTATTTTGATGTGATGTTGCATCATGCATAGAAATTTGTAGTCATTAGATATTCTCAATCAATTGTGCTTTTCATTGATATCAATCACTCTTCTAGGCCTTGCTCAAAGTTTTCTGCCTTGAATCCTGCTTTATGTCACTTCTCCTGCCCAGCCCCACCATTATGGCTGGTATAGTGGCTGTGCTCATAGAGGGCTGCTGGAAAGACATGCCATGCATTGTCCATCCACATCTCCAGGGAGTTTGAAGTGCAGGCCTGCAGCCAGTCAGCTGAGAGCTGTGTAGCAGCTCATGCTCCACAGCCAGTCCCTCTACCCACTCCACAGCCAGATGGCTTGTCCTGAATTCTACCAGCTCATCACTGGACTGTCATTGCCATGTTTTATATCACACCTTATTTTCTTATTAAGCACCCACAGGAAAATTTTCTGTCTAGCCTTAGTTTTTTGTAGCAAGAACTGTTGTTTTTAAACTTCTTGTCAGTTAATTTATGATGTGTGTGTGTGTGTATACACACAGACAAAAAGACAAACAGCTAGGTGAATAAATAAAAAAATGAATTCAGCCCAAACACCCAAAGGGGTGTTCTGAACATGACACTTTAGACCTATTAAACTTCATTAATTGGTGAAAAACACAAGTAGCCATCCCTTTCATGTCTTGTTATAGAAAATGCAACTAGAAAAGTTACATTACAGGGCCGGCCCATGGCTCACTTGGGAGAATGCGGTGCTGATAATACCAAGGCCACAGGTTCAGATCCCATATAGGGATGGCCGGTTAGTTCAGTGGGTGAGCGTGGTGCTGACAACACCAAGTCAAGGGTTAAGATCCCCTTACTGGTCATCTTAAAAAAAAAAAGAAAGAAAAGTTGAATTACAAGTAAAGAGCCTTGTTGCTGGAGAGTGTATAAACTAGAAATGCTAAAGTCTTGCCAGCATTCATTCTGGTTGTTGCTCAGAAGTTTGATTTACAATTGAGCAGTCCATGTGAAAAATGAGTAGTAAGGATTGGAATTAAAGTCCAAATGTTATCTCAGTTTTCCATAAGTCACCATTTATGCCTTCTAGCAGAGCAGTGCTGTTTTGTGCTATTTTGTTCTGATTAATGGTGAGCTCCTACCATCATTAAATATCTTCTTTCCTTTTAGGGATTTATCTTCTGGATTTAATTTACATTGATTCTGCATATCCTGCCTCAGGCAGCATTATGGAAAATGAACAAAGATCCAATCAGATGAACAATATTCTCCGAATAATTGCTGATTTACAAGTTTCCTGCAGCTACGGTTAGTACCCTTGGTTGCTGGGATTGTGAAATCTTACAATATTGAAATTTCGGTCCAGCACCTTATCAGTGAGAAAGCTCTTTGTTTTAATATCTTGAACATCAAACATGTACTAGATACCTTACACATAGGTTTGATCTTCAAGGATGGTGCACCTAAACGTTAGTATTTCTGTATTACAGACGAGGAAACTGACTAGTCACTGTCTATCCCACATCTAGTGTGTGGCAGGGCCCAAGTTGGTCTGGCTCCTGGTCATTCATGAATGAAGAACTTTCTGGGCAGTTCCTGGGCAGTTCTCCTCCAATCAGATTCAGGGAGCAGCCTTCTTCCCTCTGTGGCTCTAAAATCTCCCACAGCCCTGGAGTCCTCCACTGGACTCTGCACCTGGCTGGCAGATACAGGAAGAGAGGATTATTCGAGGAGTATCAGCAACTGTTGGAAGAATGAATGAGTCTCAATATCTAAGGAGCATCTAAAATCAGTGATTCCAGGGCCGGCCCCGTGGCGCACTCGGGAGAGTGCGGCGCTGGGAGCGCAGCGACGCTCCCGCCGCGGGTTTGGATCCTATATAGGAATGGCCGGTGAGCTCATTGGCTGAGCGCGGTGTGGGCGACACCACACCAAGGGTTGCGATCCCCTTACTGGTCACGAAAAAAGGCAAATAAAATAAAATAAAATAAAATCAGTGATTCCTACACTTCTTTTTCGGGGCCTGGACATGGGGAAAGACTGAAGTCTCTGGGTTTTGTTCATCTTTTGCAGATCATCTCACAACCCTTCCCCATGTGCAAAAGTATCTGAAGTCTGTACGCTACATTGAAGAGCTCCAGAAGTTTGTGGAAGACGACAACTACAAGTAAGTACCCACCCACTCTTGTGTTGGTCATGCCCTCCCCATCTCAGCTGTTGCCCTCAGCACTCAGGTCCCTGGCAGGCATCCTGGCCCCTGTTGGGACCAGTGAGCAGCCAACTGCAGGGTTTATTGAAGTTCATCACAGCAGCAAGCTTGGCCCCAGCACACACAAGCACATACATGCAATGTGACCTCTGACCCCACAGCTGTGCTGTCTGAGCAGCTCCTTGCACCTGCCTCTGCCCCAGCCTTATAGGCCCCACAGTTCTGGGGAAGGTGTTGTGTTAACTTCTCAGTGTAGTTTTCTCATGTGGCATGGGTAATGTGAATTTGGACTCCACAGCGATGCATCACGAGGACTCCCTGACCCCTGGCGCTTTAGGGCAGCTTTCTAGCTGTAATATCTCCAGGACAGCAGGGTTCTCCAAGAGCCTATATCATGGACAAGACAGTTCCTTGCGGCTCTCTGTTTTCTACAGGCCGCTTGCTGTCTGGCACTGTCTGAGGCCCTGTGCAACTTCTATGGAGTAGACCCGGTTCTCATAAAGACCCCTGTGGGCCCTTTGGCCTCATCTTCCACTCACCCTGCTCTGGTTTTCAGTTCTTTCTTCATTTGTGACCTGAAAATTTATTCAGCATTTTATGTGTTTGGAGGGAGAAGGAGGATTTTTCACATCAACTCTGTCTGCCATATTGATTGGACATCTTCTTGACTCATTTTGAGCTTGATGTCAACTAAGAGTCTCCATATTTTTTTCATATGACCTGATATCAAGGCAAGTCTCAGCCATTTTGTAATTTATCATTTACCACCTAAATGTCAGCTTTACATATATTCTTTTAAATCTTATCTTACTGGTTGCTTCCAGTATACAATGATTCATTTGGATCTTGTTATCCAGTATATTTTTTACCTCTTCTAGTTTTGTGTGCATGAATTTGATCAGCCTTATTACTTAATCTTCATCTAAGTCAGTGAAAACTGTAGAGAATTGTGGCCATTAGAGACACCCCAGGTTACCTGTGATCCACTTACCAGGAGCAATCCCAAGGGGAATGGATGTTCCAACAGCGCCCCACCTGGCCAGCTCACCAGGAGTGGTTTGCAGCCCTGGCTGTAAATCAGAGTCACCTGTGAAACTTTCTAACCATTCAAATGTCTGGGAGAGGGGCTGGAAATGTATATTTTTTCAAAGCTTCCTAGATAGTTCTAATGATCTTTGGGAACACAGACACAATGTCTTTAGTTGTTATTGTATAATAATTTGTTAAAATAAGATAATATGAAATTGTGATCTATTTTTACATAATAGTAACAGCAATAGATGAAAGCCAGAAATTACCATTAAAATTACATTTACCACAAATTGAACTCATTTACAAAGCTTTTGCTATTCCTGAAAAGAGTGCTCTGGAGTGCGAAATTATTCCCACTTAGGTTCTGGGGTAATATTTTCCATTCATGCCCCAGTATTGCAATTAAAGAAACAGTAGTTTTTCATTGACACTATTATCCTTTAAGGAGAAAAATAGTCTATGAATACTTCTGACCATGAGATAATCCTTGGCCAAGCTGCAGATCATGAGTAATTACTCCTTCCATTCTGAAGGACTTTGAACACCCCAGCACTCCATGCTAAACAGTGGGCCTGGGTTTTACAAAGGCCCTTTGTTGGGGTCAAAGTAGACAAACCCAGGGAGGAAGCCTGCATTCTCTCCCCCAGTACCCAGACCATTGGAGGGATCCCTTCCCAGGGAAGACCTGGCTGCAAGTGGCACGAGATGGGCAGGACCTGTGATTCTGCTTGAGGAACCCATGTTCCACAGCCCATCTCACCCCTGGAGACTGGCTTCTAATATGGCTTAGTTATCACATTTATGACATTGCATTTCTAACACCCTGCCCTTATATGCTTTGGAGACGTTGTGCCAATAGGTCCAACCAGTGCCTTGTTTTTCTCAGCCTTTAGTCTATTTTATTTTATTCAAGAAAAATTATCCAAATTCCCACCACCTAGAATGCATGATCATTAGCATTAAGTGAACATAATTTTGGACATTTTTCTCTGCATAGAAAATTTACATATGCATAGGGAAGGATGGAGAGATGGAGGGATGCAATGATAGAATTTATTACAATTGAATCATACAATACTTGCCATTTTAATTAAAAATATTAACTTTATTTTAATTTAACCATAAAAAAGGAACTGAAATAAAACATAAGGAATTGCTTCTCTTTAAATAAATATATTTTTACCATAAGAGATATTATTTCCTAAAAGAGCCATCTCAGATTAATAAAAGAGGTCAGGAAAAACATTAAGTTTGAGCCAGTAAGTTTTCTTTTAACTAGATTTCCATTGTGAATGGTGTCAGTTGGCTCTGGTTATGAAAGACGAGAATATTAGCACTCTCCCCCTTCCTTCACCTCCACTTCACCATCTTCCAATGTTTTGTTAGTTACATTATTATTACCACATAGTCCAAGTTTATAACATAAACATCATGTTCAGGAATCATAATTCCTACTGTTTAGTATTTTTAAATGGATTCAGTTCTTATCACCTGTTGTTTCTCTACAGCTTCTTCATGCCTGGGTTCTTTATTTTAAATCAACCTCTTCTTTAGCTGA
>NW_007730033.1:183885-196301 GCF_000696425.1 Galeopterus variegatus
CCAAGTTTATAACATAAACATCATGTTCAGGAATCATAATTCCTACTGTTTAGTATTTTTAAATGGATTCAATTCTTATCACCTGTTGTTTCTCTACAGCTTCTTCATGCCTGGGTTCTTTATTTTAAATCAACCTCTTCTTTAGCTGAATTTCATCAGAAAGTAGGTTACCCCAACCCACCCTGCAAAAAAGAGCTCAGAGGTCCTGCATCCCCCAATTTCTTTCATGGGAAGTCTGCATCTGATGGGCCAAGCTGTGCTGGGCTGTGCCCCTTTGCTACCCTCCCTCGGGACTGCAGGCCTTGTGCTATTGCCTTCTGGCATTGGGTATTACTGTACAGAAGTCTCAAGCCAGTCTTTTTTTCCCTCTTGTAAATGACTTGTCTGCCTGATAAGTGAAGTTCAAAAGCTTAATAAGGGAATACAGAGTGGAGGGTTCTGTACCGAATTTCTCTGGATTATCATGTACTCTTTCTTCATTTCAGAGGAATTCTTTTGGTTTATATCTTTGACTACTTCTTCTGTGGCATTTCTTGGGTTCTGTCTTCCAG
Source organism: Galeopterus variegatus (assembly GCF_000696425.1). Classification (NCBI taxonomy): domain Eukaryota; kingdom Metazoa; phylum Chordata; class Mammalia; order Dermoptera; family Cynocephalidae; genus Galeopterus; species Galeopterus variegatus. The sequence goes on from NW_007730033.1 coordinate 184,437, forward strand.
GGATTCCAGGAATCCGTGTGCTGAATGCTTTCCGTCCTACATATCCACTAGCTTCTTTATAATGGATGTAATCACCTTGTTCATAAGCAATCGCTGGGACGGTTTGTGTCTACTTAGGTACTCATTTAATCTTCTTGTGTTTCAGTCCTTTGTTTATTTCTCTAGGTCTTCCATCTTTCTTTTCACCTTATTCCTCTGTCTTATCATCTCATTTTTCAGGTTTTGTTTTGTTCGACCCAAGTTCTTAATAACTTGTTCCACTGCTCAAAGCCCTTGGGGGATTTCCTCTACTCCTGTGGCTGCCTTCTGGGTCAGGCCATTGGGCAGTGCTCTCCCCTTTCTCTTTCCCTCTTTGGTAAGAGGATGTTGCTGTGTTCTCGCACCATTTCTTTCCATCTTGCTCCCATTTGAGAGGCTCTACCTGGATGTTCCATGGCTCTGATACAGGGAGGAAGACATGTGGCCCTCCTCCAGTGTGTGTGAGAGGGGCTGGTTTTCTCCTCCTGCTGGCTGGGAGGTCCAGGGGTTCTTAGTCTTTCCCCTCTTCTGTAGCCTGGGGAGGTGAGAGGCTCTACCTGGATGTTCCATGGCTCTGATACAGGGAGGAAGACATGTGGCCCTCCTGCAGTGTGTGTGAGAGGGGCTGGTTTTCTCCTCCTGCTGGCTGGGAGGTCCAGGGGTTCTTAGTCTTTCCCCTCTTCTGTAGCCTGGGGAGGGGAAGGCTCAGGCTGCATGGAAGCTAAGCAAGCAGTCTGTTTCATGCACATGGCTCCAGTAAGAGGCCTACATCGGGGTTTCCTTCACTTCGGTGGGGCGCTATATCCCATTCCAGAAAGGGATCCCCTCAGGTTTCAAATCATGCCCCCATGGAACCTTCATTCCCATCAGCATATGCATCATGCCCTTTTCCTCTGTTTCTCCACAGCATCTGTGGCCACTCAAAAGAGAGAAAGATAAGGATTCCCCCTCCTCCCCCAAGCTGTGTTGCAACTCTTGGTCCACCTTCAGAATCCTCTTTTTCACTTTTTGTCTGCAAGTTTTTGAAGTTCCTGGCTTTAGATTATGCTCGTTCTCTTTTTTAGTTGTAGCTGGTGAATTCTTTTACTCATAAGCTCTTATAATTGTTGGTTTTGTTAGAAGAGGGAGAGTCTGGCATCGGCTTCACTTTGTCATTTTCCCCCAGATGTCCTTAATCAGTGCTTTAAAAAAATTATTGAGGTGCCAGTCCTCATAGCATGTCATTGCCTTGTGCCTCTCTGGAGGCACCTGATGAGAGGAAGGGAGGGCAGTGTAATGATTAAAAGCCCCAGTTCAGGGTCAGATTGTCCTGGGTTTGACCACTTTCTCTATAGCTTGCTACCCCGATAAATTTGAGGAAGCTACTTAACCTCACACTCCTCAGTTTCTTCATCAGTAAAATGTATCTAGTTTGTAGAGTCATCATGAGAATCATCACATCTGTACTCAGTAAATGATGGGCCATGGTCACTCTTTTTACTTTGTCTTCATTAACCATTGTTTCTTAGTCATGGAAATCCCCTGGAGACCTTTGAGGTAAGTAACTGATCTGAAGCAGATCTCACAGTATTCTTGGGTTCCATGACCATAGCAGCTCTCAACAGAGGTCCAGTCTCCCAACCCCAAACACACCCATGTTCAGTTCCCCCTGTGATAATCCAGAGCCCATCTGGTCATGTGAAAATTTTTGTTTTCAGACTGTCACTCAGAATCGAACCAGGAAGCAGCTCTCCAAGACTAGTCTCTTCCAAGGAAGATCTTGCAGGTATAGTAGCTACCTTGAGTGGGAGCAAAACCAATAGCCCACATGTGGCTGCCAGGGTTGGCCTTAACTGTGGAGCCAAAGGGCAAAGTTGAGTTTGCAGCTTGGCAGACTCAGCTGTCCCTGTTCATAGCCCTACACAGCAGCAACCTGCCCAGGCTTCTGATCACAGGAGACCCTGTGGGCTCATATTGGAGCTCCCTGGGAGAGTTTGGGACTGAAAAGCCCCAAGAGGCAAGGTCAGAGTCCCAAATTGGGAGCATACACAAGGAAGAGAACACCGCAGGATCTTCTCCATCTCCAGGCCACCTGGACCCTTATCATCAGGGCTGCTGCCCAAGCTCAGGTTTATATGCCCTGCAGGGGTGCACGGGATTTCTGGAATATTTGGTGCCCACTGACACTAGTGGCATATCTTCCAGGAGCATAAGTTTCGTTCATATATTTGGGATACACATACACACATGCACGCACGCACTCACAGAGTCCCCTAGTGATTAGAGCCCAGGCTTTGCAGTCAAGCCCAAGCTCTGCTCTTTCCTAGCTTTGTTGGTTTACCTCTCTGATCTTCAATAGCCTCAACCACAGAACGGAGATAATACTTGTACTTACTTTATAGGGTTATGATGCCTGGGTAAGTTCATACCTGTAAAGCATTCTGCCCATAGAGGCACATGCGCTCGATGTTGGCTGCTTCATCGTTATTACTGTAACGGTTACCTTTTTTTAGTATTCCAACTAATTCTCAGTGACTAGGGCTGATCTCCACTGCTGCCCCAGGAGAAGTCTGGTGGGTGGGGCTATCCAACAGCACTTCCTCTTCCCGGTTGAAGATCTGGGTCACACCAACCTTGGTTCTAGGCCACTGCAGTCTTGGGCAAGTGACTTCACCCCTCTGGTACTCAGTTTACTTACCTGTAAAATGGGGATAATAAAACCTTCATCCCAGGAATGTTGTAATATCACAAACAAAAAGCTATTTGGAAGGCACTCAGTGTACAGACTGACAAGCAGTGAGTGTTCAGTAACGGGGTGGTTGTTGCAAGCAGCTGCCTTGTGTCATGCCACTCCCAGCTGTGGAACTGTTCAAGCTGCTCTCTTTGCTCTCCCACACTAGACCAACTGCAGCAATAACATATCTTGTAGGACACGGGACTGCAGAGCCCACAGGGGACAGTGTTGCAGCCCAGCCTCTCACTAGCCCAGCCCAGCAAGGCCTCTGCCCTGACTCCTGGGTGTACCCCAGGCTCCTTGTCTTCTCCAGTCTCTCTTGGCTCCATTGTGCAAGCTGGACCCTGCCCCTAGCACCCCGGGTAACTCAGCAGAGGGAGATCATGGTTGATCCTCAGAGCCTTAGGAGATGCTATTGTCCACACCTCAAAACAGAGTCATGGCATAAGCTTGATTTTCACAGGGTTTTCATGAGCCTGATATTAAAATATCTTCTGCAGTCTCCTCCCAAATTCACTGCTTTCCATACATAACAGATGACCCACTAGCAAGGGCGGCCAGAAGGAGAGCTCTTGGTTTTGCCTCTACTTTTCCATCTCTGTGGCTGTTCTAGAACACCTTCCCTCCTCTGGGTCAGCATTGTTCCTTCCAGATGCTCAGTCACTTACACCTGACCTATTGGGGGAAGGGGCAGGATTCCCATCAAATGAATGTAGGAAATAGTAGAATTCTAAAGTATTTGTTTAAGGCCACAGCAGGAACACTAGTAAGGACTTGACCATTCAAGACCATTTTTTCAGGAGAGAATGCCAAATTCTAGAGCAGAATGAGAGTGGTGTTCTGCCCTTCTGAGTCTCCTCCAAAGCAATTTGAATAAGAGGCCTCCCTGTTAGACCTCTGCAGCTTTATCTGGTTTCTTGCTAAGGCAATTATCAGAATCCTACCAACACAGCCAATTGTATGATTAGGCAACTGTCTTGCTTGGGCTAGAGCCCACAGACCCTTCAAACCCATTGTACAGACTGGGTCACAGACCCCTTATATGTCAGGCTGGATCACCAGACCCCTGTCACACAGGTCCACAAGCTAGGTAATTGGGAAAGACCGGGAACTGTTGGCAGACGACACAAGCTCAGTCCTCAGCTTCCTCAGCAGCAGCAGCAGTAGCGGACTCCCCGTGGCCACCACTGGGGACATCCCAGGATGGGGGTGGGGCGGGAACTGTTGGCAGACGACACAAGCTCAGTCCTCAGCTTCCTCAGCAGCAGCAGCAGTAGTAGCGGACTCCCCGTGGCCACCACTGGGGACATCCCAGGATGGGGGTGGGGCGGAGGCCCTGTGGATCAGAGCTGTTGGTCCTTTATACTTAAATCTGATAACCCAGGGCACCTGGATGCAAGTCAGACAACCCAGAAACACCTACGTACCCATGCGCATCTACACCAGATAATAGCCAAGGAACACCTGGGTGCACGTGCATATTTACATCAAATGCTCAGCAAGATTCTGAACATCTGAGGGGCCCTGACCATTTTCATTCACTTTCCCTGCATCTGGTTAATACGCCTTAACATGATGAGCCAGGTCTACGGCCTTCTCTGGATGTCATGTAGAGTTTCATGGTTAACCTGCAAAGTAATTAGCTTTATTTACATCAAATGCTCAGCAAGATTCTGAACATCTGAGGGGCCCTGACCATTTTCATTCACTTTCCCTGCATCTGGTTAATACGCCTTAACATGATGAGCCAGGTCTACGGCCTTCTCTGGATGTCAAGAAGTCCCCACAACCATACTTTCTACCCTTCAGACCATACTGGAGGATTCACTTCCCAGTGCTTCTCCTGCTGCTGATTCCATTACTTCCACCTCAGCTGGCCCAGGCTCAGTGCTCCCTCCCTGCATGCTGGAGCCATTGAGCAGGGACAGATGGGAATGCACGGAGGGAGGGTGTTAGCCTTGGCATGCAGGGCCAGCTCTGCCTCTCTCTCTAGTGGTTCTCTCCAGCCACAGACAAAACTCTAGCCTCATCTCTGCCTGAGAGTAGCAAGGCCTCTGTAACGTTTCCCATCCTAGACCCTGTGCTTGTGCCTTGGACATTCTTCCCCTTGTATTTTCAGTCAGCTCATGCTCATCCTTTTAAACTCAGGAAGACTTTTATCTCAGCTGTTTCTTTATGGCACTCACCACAATTCGTAATTATTCTTTGATCACTGGGCATGACATGGGCCTTGCTGAATCTCCAGCACCTGGCATAATGCCTGTCTGTAGATGCTCAACTCTCATAGGGTTCTTGGAGGGAGGGATGGGTGAAGAACCAGGCTGAGGCTCCAGGTGGGCCTATGATGCACAGTAGCCTAGAGCACAAGGGGGTCCTGTTGCTGCAGCCTCATGCCTTAGTTTCATAGAGCCCCCTCCTCCCTAGTGCCTGCACCCCTACCTCCAGCCCAGGCCCCTTGTCTGCCACCCCATTCAACAAGCCTGCAGGCTGCTCACTCTCAGGGCAGATGGCAGCAGAGACTTCCTCTGGGCATCAGTGAGACCCAAATGGTGCCCTCCCTTCACCACCAGCTGCCCCACCACCTCCTCCCTAAGAAGAGACCAGGGCCCTGCCTCAGCCCCCAGCCCAGGTCTGCAGTGAGCAACACTAGCTTCCTCTGCGAGGCTTAGGCAGAAGGCCAGAGTGTTGTAGACCAGGAGCCACTCACTCTCAGAAAACTAAAATTGCTAATCAGGGGCCTCAAGAACTGGGTCACTCATTGAGCCCTAGGGAAGGAAAGGAGGAGCTGCACTTACCGGCCTCTTTTGACCCCTGCCTAAAATGGAAGCCAGTGCCAGAAGCCAGGAGCCAGCCCCTGGCCCAGCCTCCTCAAGATGCAGCCAGACTCTCTTTCCCCTCCATTCACCATCAGAGTTCTGACAGGAGACAGAATTGGCCTCAGATGTTCCACATAACCAGACTTTAATGAACAGAACCAATAAAACATGGCAAGGCACGTGAGGTCATGGGCAGAGCTGAGGTCACGGGGAAGGAACAGTGTTACTGACCCCAGTGATTGCTGAGTCATGGAGGACATGCAGCTTGCCAGGAGCTGCGGCCATGGAGGGTGACGTAGGGAAGGAGTGGGGAAGAAATCCCCTGACCTCTCTCTCTTCCAGCCCCCCAGTCTGCTGCCAGAGCCTCCCACTGGCCAAACACAACAGGAAGCTGGGGGTGAGGATTCAAGAGATGATCTCAGTGGTCAGCACCCTGGGAGGGGCACCAAGCAGGGCAAAGTGCATCTGAGTGGGCAAACAGAACACCCTGCATACCTGCCAAGCCTCAGTGTTACCATCTATAAAGTGGGCATAATATCTACCTCCCTCACAGGGTTGTTGTGGGAATTTATTGAGATTGCGTGTGTAAAACCACTTAGCACAGTGCCTGATGCAGAACACACTCATCAAGTGTTACTTTATCATGATGATGTTGTCAATATCATGATTCTGCCTCTGTCACTGAATCAGCCTTCAGGCTTCAGCTAAAAGTCGCTGCCTCAGGGAAGCCTTTTGCCCCACCCTTACCCCCACCCCCACCCCCAGACCAGTTCGGGCCTCATTACACCAGGGGCTGATAAACTTGGGGCCAAATCTGGCCCACCCTGTGTTTGTATTGGAACACAGCCACACCCACCATCAACATAACGTCTGTGGCTGTTTTCATGCTACAATGGCAGAGTTGAGAGGTTGGGACAAAGATCCTGTGGCCTACTAAGCCTAAAATATTTACAATCCAGACCTTCACAGAAGTTTGACGACCCCTGTGCTATGCCCTTCTGCAGCTAGCTTTCTGTGCATCTTCTCCCGGGCACTTCCAGCTATGGGAGAGAGTGGTGTGCTTGCCCCGTGTCTGTCTTCCCCACCAGCCTGAAAGCCCCCTGAGGTAAGGACCCGGTCTGGAATTCCTAGAGCCCAGAGTGTGGGGGCACTGGGTGAATGCTTGTGGCCGCCTGCCCTCATCCCTTCAGCCCCAGCCTCTGATCTTTCGCCGGGCCTTGTGGGCACCTGGTCCTCGGCGACAGTTCCAGAGCAAGCTGACTGCTGACTCCGCACAGCTTCTGGAGAAGTGCTGATGCCAGCAGTTTCACACAGCGGAGCAAGCCCCAGCATTTTCCACCAATTTTCCAAATCCCTGGCTCCAGCTCTGGAAGCAGGATGTGAACGTTTTCATTGATCACCAGAGGGTCGGGGAGTGTCTGGAAGGCTTCAGACGCACTCAGCGGTGCTGGCTTCCCACTTAACCTCAGATGACAGAAAGGCGGGTACTGCTGCAGCTGTGGAGTGGCCAGGGGGTCCCATGGAGAGTGGGACTAGAGGGGCAGCTCCAGGGAGGCCTTCCTGGGTCTGGCTGTTAGACTGAGCCGCGTGGCGGGAGTCTGACTAGGCTCAGGGACAGGAATGTGCCTCTTGCAGTCCTAGGAATGGGAGGAACGCAGCCTCCCTCAGCTCCTCAGAGGGGGGTTAGGCTCCAGCTCATGGCTCTCTTTCTAGCAGTCAGATAGCCGCACACCTGCCAAGAAAAGGACCCAAGATGTGTTTGTTCTTTCTTTCACTCAAGACTTACATGCCCAGGGCCAGCTTCAGGCCAAGCACTTGCTATGAGCAGGTGGCCCAGTGAGAACAAGGCAAGACCCTGCCCACCTGGAGCTCAACCTTTTAGTCGGAAAGATAGGCAGCAAAAGCCATGAGGGGGCCAGGAATGGCATGCCAAGGAGCCCAAAGGTCCGTGTTGGCAAGACCAAGATGGCCGGATGGTCTCTGACCCTTCATCAAGGCTGCGCACACTTCTCTAACCAGCTCACCTGCCTCGGGGACTGGGAGACCTTGACCCTGGCATTGATAGCAGCGTGTCTCGGGTCTCTCTGAGGCCTTGATTCATGTCAGAAGTGGTCTCCGAACCGAGACTGTGCCTTTTGCCTCTGGGATGGTCCCTGCACCCCACAGAGAGCTTCCCCCCACTTTCACCCCTAGAGAATAGCTATGTGGGCAGTTCCACACCAACAAACTGACAGACTGTGAGAAAGGAAATGGAGAAGCCTTCTCAGTTTCTGGGTCTGTGGAGAAAAAAAAGCCAGGAATGCCACGTTTTCGATTTTCCCCCGCATGTAATGTTTAGTTTATATAAATGAACTAATATTTTCCTGGAGAGAAAAAATCATAAAGAACGTTGACCCCCAGAGAGGGCAAGTAATGTTTGTGTGTGCTTTGGAACTGGTGAAGACATTTCCAGATTTCGTGAGCCCCACCTTCATGTGGCTTCACCAGCTGACAGGTTTTCTCTGAAGATTCCTAAGCAGCAACGCAAGTCCAGGAAAATGTTGGTCTGGCCTCTATTTCTGCACTTGCACCTTCAGGACTGTTTTCCAGCACACCTGTGTGTCTTCTTGTGCATGTTTTTCTCCTTATTTCATTGCCTAATGATAAAAGCCCGCCTCTAGGGTGAGGCAGACCTAGGTTCAGAGCCCGACTCCAGCACTTCTTAGCTGTGGGACCTTGGCAGAATGGGTTTAACCCCTCTGAGCCTCCGTTTTCTCATTGGTGAAGTGGACCTGGGAATGCTTCACATACTGACTGCCTCTCAGGCAGGCTCTGATGCTGTGCAGAGGGTGGGCAGTGTGAAGGAGCCAACAGAGCCCTGGCCAGGGATCCAGGGGACCCTCACCTCAGCTCCAGCTCGGGTACTCACCTTCCATGCCAGGTACTACTGATGCATCACCAGCCACCCCAGAACCTAGTGGCAGGAAACAACCATTTCATTACATGCATAGATGCTGTGGGTCAGGAAGTTGGATAGGGCTGTGGCTGGAATCCCCTGGAAGTGTTCTCATTCATGTGTCTGGTGCTTGCTGCGGCCTGGGGCTGGGACTGGGGCTGTGGCTGTAGTGGGCAGAATACAGAGCTGTGGCCTCTTCTTCGCATTTGACAGCCTCAGGGTCATCAGACTCCCACATGGCTGCTGGTTTTCCCCCAGAGTGAATGTCCCAGGAGAGCAAGAGGGAAGCTGCATCAAAGCGACTTTATGAGCGAGCCTCAGAAGTCATGCAGCCTCACTTCTGCCACACTCTGCTGGTCAGGGCAATCACAAAGGCCTGCCCAGGTCCACGGAGAGGGGACGTAGATCCTCCACTCAATGGGAGCCATGTCAAAGACTTTGTGGACATGTTTTAAAGCCCTCACCCCAGCTGTTTCACCGGAAGGGAGCAGAGGTACACAGAGCTGCATCACCATCATCATCATGTCCTCGGGATAGCAGCTGACCTGCACTGAGCACAAACTCACCAAACTCCCGTTCCAAGGACTTCCCAAGTGCTTTCTCAGCGACCCCAACACCTACCATGTGAGGTGGGCTGATACCATCCATCCCCATTCTATAGGTGGAGATGCGGGGGTGCTCACCCAACCTCACGCCTTGAGGAAGTGGCAGAGCCAATTTCTGAGCCCAGGGCTCTGCACAGATATGTCACCTATATCCAGCATGTGGAACGAGCAGGATACAAGTTAGGGCCCCAGAGCACTCTGGGTCTGTCCCCATTGCCCCGTGCATCTATGCAGTGCAAGTAAGCGCTCTGCCCCTTGCAGACATGACCACCTTGGCATGTTTCTGACTTTCCTACAGACACTTGTGAGTCACATACTGTCCCCACTGGGTCCTCAGAAGGCTAGTTCCATGAAAGAATCAGAACTCCAAACCTGATCTGGCATTAAATCTCCTTGTCTCACCTTAGATGGGGTGCTTCAGGCCTGACTGCTTGTGGCAAGGGAGCTGGGGTGTTTGGCCCCTCCCCCCACTTCCACCCCCAAGCGTTTCTCCATGTCCTTTGTATTGCTTATCCAAGCTGGGCTGGAGAGGGGGGCTGGGGAAGAGGACACAGTCTTAGTGGGTGCTGCCGTCTTGGGGCACAGAACCTTCCAGTGGCAGTCAGTGACACTGATGCTTCCTCTCCTAGGCACTTTCTCATGTGTTTTCAGAGATTCCACAAGTTCCTTGACCCAGGCAGATGCACATCCATTCTTGGGACCACTGCAAACCCTTCCACGGCCCCTCAGGGTCTGGGTGCCCATTGCCAGCTTCTTGATGGTGGAGTCCCCTCGAGCCCTCAACTCCATGCCAGTTCTCTCACAGGGGGCCACCTTGGTCTGTGGGAGGCCACACTCGTCCTTGTCCTGACAGACCTGTGAGTGCAGCTAACCCACATGTGACTACCACTGTCCTCTGCCTGCGACCATGTTGGTCTCCTCAGGCCTGAGTATGGCACTAGGAGTCCCCTGGGTCTCCCAACTGCTGGAGACATATTTTGAGCTCCCCAAGTGGATGTGGAGACCCACTACCCCACTATGCTTGAATAGAAAAACAGAGCAGCCCAGGGGCAAGAGATAGGCACTCTCCTCTCCCCACATACCCTGGAAACCGACTCCCTCAGCCCTTTCATTTTCTCAGCATGGGTGAGGGCCCCCTCAAAGAGGAGCTCAAGGGCTAGGGAGCCAGTTTCCGCCCATTCACTCTGGAATTTAACATCTACTTTGTTCTTGACATCTCCCATCTTAGTAGCCTGTCATGTCAAGGTCAAGCAGAGGAACCAAGACTCAACCCACTTCCATCCAATCTGCTGCCCTCTGTGGCTTGGGAATCTGGGTCTTCTGGGCAAGGAGAAAGCATCACATCCTCACCACAGTTAAAGGGTAATTGGATGCCGTTATTCAGAAAGAAATGAAACGGGGCATTCTGAGTGAAGTGTGAGGTAGATCTTGGCTCACAGTGAGGACCCATGAGAGCTGCATGTATGAGAAACAAATAATGTGTGTGAATGTGAAAGTGGACCAGCTCCCAGGCTCGACCGTGAAGCCTGGCCAGCGAAGCCTTTCAACACAGACAGACTTTCTGTGCAGAGGGCCCCAGAGTCATGGAGAGCTGCAGGCCTCTGCAGACCCAGCAAGGACCTGAGTCCCTTGCCTGGGGACAGGCTCTCAGCATGCACAGGAAGGAAACCCAGGACACTGAGCCCCTTCAGATTGGGCGTAAGTCTGCCGGGCACACCAGAGGCTTAGGGTAGCACTGTCAGAGCTCCAGGTTGTGCAGGTGTCATTCTGCCACCTGCAATGAGGAAGCACAGGCTCAGAAGGATACAGAGACTGGACCGTGAGCTCCCAGCTCAGCCCAGGACAGAGGCTAGACTGGAACCCAAGTCTGTGACTCTGAGTTCAGTAGTTTTCCTCTGCCACAGCTGCCTCCCATTAATTTCCAATGTGCGGCACATGGGAAGCATCCCCATGAGCAGCAGCAGGCTGCCAGACTGCTTAAATAGGGCAGTGCCTTCCCAGAGCTGGCTGCTCGGATGCTGCCAAAAACCATGGGAACGAGGCTTCCCATCCAGTGGCCTCCAGACATCAGTTTACACTGAACTTCTCATCATTCCCCCAAACCTGCTCTCCGAGTACAGGCACCACTCCGCTGAGGGTTACCCGTCCCTCCACACCCCCTGCCTCACCCACCTCCTGGTCACCTCTCATCTACATCTCTCCATCCCAGCCTATGGCCTCAAGTCTTGGCCACATCCAGTTGCTCTTCAGCCAGAAGAACTTTCTAGGGTGCAAATCTGAGCACATCACTGCCCCTTCCTAAAAATCTCCACACCTTCCCCTCAAACTCCAGGCTAACCCAAAGGCCCTGCTTTCTGTCACCTCTGTGTCTCTGCACATGCTGTTCCTCCTGCATCCATCACTGCTTCTGTTGGAACTCTTGTGCTGGCCTGCATGTCGGGCCTTCCAAAAGTCGTCTCCAATCCTCCCCGTGTTCTCAAGTGCACTGTGCTCAGCACCCTCCTGCTCGCCAGCTGCTCACGTGCATAAGTTCCTGAACCCTTCCAACCTCAGGTTCCACACCATAAAATTGAGATAACAGCAGCACCTGCATGGCAGTGTTATTGTAAGGCTTAAATAAGATCATGTGTACAAAGCATTGATGACGGTTTCTGGCACCTTGTAAATGCTCGATAAGTGTTAGCCATTTTCATTATCACCATCATTGTTGCAGTTATACTCTTGGTGCAGTTGGCCCTATTACAGTTTTTTTTTTTTTTTTCCTTTTTTTTTTTTTTT
>NW_007730033.1:197301-213153 GCF_000696425.1 Galeopterus variegatus
GGCGGGAGCGCCACTGCGCTCCCAAGTGGCGCACTGTAGCAGTGCGCCACCGGGCTGGCCCCTATTACAGTTTTTATTACCACTATTATTCTCCTGCCAAAGCATGTGTCTCTCCTGGGTGTGGTGACCTGTTTACTCATCTGTCTCCCCCGCGTGACTGTAAACTCCATGAAGGCAGAACATAATCTTTGTAATCCAGTGTTGTATCTTCAGCACCTGGCCCAGGGGCAGGCCCAAGGTTGGGGCTCAGTAAATGTTTGTTATATGAAAGCGTGAGGGACCTTGTAAGGTTTATGCTTCTCAGGGAGGCTGCAAGATCAGGGTCACTATTCCTGTTTTGCTGATGTAGAATTCAGGTTCAGAGGTCTGAGGTGACTTGCCCGAGGTCACTCAGCCTGCAAGTGACAGACACAGGTGGGAGCCCAGGCCTGTCTGCCCCTGGATCCCGAGTCCTTTGCCATCTCTGCTCGTCACACTCCATCCTGTCCACTCCTCAGCTGTTATTAGAAGGCCCCATGCTCTTTTCTCTTCCAATCAATGAGTGGTCTGTTGGGCAGCTTGTTGGTTTCTTAAGAGAAATGTAATAAAAAACAGATTTTTTTTTCCAGCAAGATATCTCGTTCCCCACAGAGACTGTCAGTTCTCATATGTTCCAATAAAACTGCAAGAAATGGCCACTTAAAGAGCTTTAAAGATTATTCATGGAAAAATTATGCTGAGGAAAAATAGAGCAATGCTCTGAGATAGTCAAGCCACATGGTCAGTTTTTCCAGCTGTCCGTGCCATATCGGGCCGGGCAGCAGGGACTACTACACTCTACTAAGCAAGCACAGAGCTCCAGCCTGTTGTCACCACCCACACCCCTGCCCCTCCCCCAAGGACATGGAGAAACAAACTTGCGAGCCGCCCAGCTCAGCAATGGTTCCAGAAGACATGTGTCCCTGGCTCTGTCACGTGGTGGCCACCCCAGGCATGGCGGGGCAGGAACATGAGACCTTTTGGTAGCAGAGGGTGTCACTTACTGGCAGAGAGGCCCCCCAGCCCTGGGTCCCAGCTGAGTGGAAATTCCTCTGCTTCCGCATCAGACCCAGGCTGTTGGTCAACAATGCAGGGGAGGGAAGTGGCTGAGACCCAGGGCAGGGAGAGCAACAGCAGCTTTGAAAGTGGGCCCAGGGAGACCGCGGGCTCTTCTGCTGGGCTCCCACCCTTCCCCCAGCTGGGTCAAGGGGCATCTGAAGCCAGGCATGCCTCTCAAGGCCATCCAAAACAGAAAGAAGAGGAGGGTGGATCCAGCCTAGTCCTGGGGGGAGAATCAAGAGTTAAATGGAAGAGACCAAGGGCAAGTTCAGAGGCTTTGGGAGAGACAAAGTGGGAATCAGAGCCAGGAGGCAGGAAGCACATGGAGACAGATGGAAAAAGGAGTCAAGCAGGGCTGAAGGGACCCAAGGAAGTGGCCAGCAGAGCCTCGGAGTATCCAAGCTCTCACTGCATGGCCCAGTAAGGGAAGGGGACAAAGGCAGCACCCCTCTAGCCATGTGACCGTGCTATGCCTCTGAGCCTCCCTTTAAAATGGTGATGATAATGCAGTACCAACTGCATAGGAGCCAATGAAATAGGACATTGAAGTGTTCATACAAGACTTGCACAGTCGGTGCACAATAGATGGTAGTCCCCTACACCTTCCCTTCCTCAAGAGTAGCAAGTGGGTCTTACCCTTTACAGATGTCCTGGAGAGAGTGCTTCCTGCTTACCAGATCACCTCAAGTGTGGTCACTGTGTTCCTCCTTCCTCATGTTCCAACCAGTGCCTGACCTTCGAACAGCTAGAGTTCCCCCCCCACCACCGTTGAGTGCTGCACACCTGGGTTCAAGTTCTGCATGAAGTAGATCTATAAGCCCTGCCTTCTTATCTGTAAAATGGGTTTACTAAGTGTTCCCACCTCAAGTATTTTGGCACAGTCATACATAAAGCACAGTGCCAGGTGCGTAACATTGAATCATAATTAGCATCATTGTTATTAGTACTGCACTACCAGGTAGTCTTGGATTCTACTTCAAACCACACGAGAGGATGCAATTTGATCTTCAGAAAACTTTTCTGAACAAGGGTGGGAGCCAGAGTGACTCAGGCGGGGAGATTGTAATCCCTGACACACGGCTGCTGATAAACAAGGGGAGGTCCACCCTCTACACATTTCTCTAGCAGTTTGTGCAAAACCAAAACAAAACAGGATGGTTTTCATTCTCCCTTTGCCTCTCTGAAGCAACTGCACGGGACATTTCCTCCAGGACAGAGCCTGCTTCTGTGCCAGCATTTTGAACAGAGATTCTTCCCAAGAGGAGCACTTCAAGGTCACCTGGAAAGCTTTTGCAGACTACGATGCCCAGACCCCCTGCAGCCAATAAAATCAGAATCTCCAGGAATTAGCCCAAGAAACTGTTTTTAGCATCTCTCCAGATGGTTCTGTTACATTCCCTGGGTTAGAATTAGTGCCTCAAAGAAACCAGTGACAGCATGGAACCCCTCACCAGGAAAAGGCACACATAGAAAAGCTTAGATACAGCTTCAGTCCTCTACCACACTCTTCAGAGGCCTTCCACAGAACTCCTCTGGATTCGTGAAGTCCAGACCAAGAACATTTGCTTTAGGCTCATGCCTCTCTCGCTCCATTATTATGGGTTGGTCTGTCATAACCTGTTCTTGAGATGCCATCTGAAAGCAGATACTGGGACCTCAGACAGCCTTCCCTCTCTCCTACCACCAGGCTGGGTCAGTTGCGCAGGCAGCTGCACTAAGAGGTGGTGTGGTGTGGTGGGGTCTCTTTGTTAAGGTTCTTTGAGTTGTATTAACAGAGACAGACTCTGGCTGGCTTCGTCCAAAAGGGAAGCCAGAATCCAAGGAGGGCTCAAAAGCCAGGCCAGGGAAGGGCAGGGAGGCACTGGGCTTCAGAAACGACAGAAACAGGACTTTCTTCACTTTTTTGGCCTTACTCTGTGAGTCACTTTCTTTTTCTGTCACCACAGACCAGCTTCATTCTCAAAAGCAGGGAAAGATGGCCTTCAATAGTGTCTAGGTTTTCTTTTTCATCCACCAAAAAGAGACTGCCCTCGAGTGCTTTCTCAGCTCAAATCTAAAAATCCTGTGGAAGGTGTCCACCCAGTCAGCTGGGGCTGGGGGTTGGGAGGGGCAAGGCCCCATTGGACTGGCATTGGACTCTTCTGTAACTCCATCAGTTGGAGGAGAAGGTGCTGGGCAGGTGGTCCCAGATGTCCACTCCATAGATTCACAAGGCCTAGACTGGAACCTGATTCCATTGCCAGCCAGTTCAATGTCCTTGATGCTTACCCCACTGAGCTTTTGCTATCCTATTTGTGAACTGAGACTAATAATACAGACCTCATGTATATAATACTAATAATATAGGGGTGTCATATGGGTTCAATGTGAAGACACTACCCCACTGAGCTTTTGCTATCCTATTTGTGAACTGAGACTAATAATACAGACCTCATGTATATAATACTAATAATATAGGGGTGTCATATGGGTTCAATGTGAAGACACTACAAGGTCCAGGCAGGAAACAGACGGCATGCTCAAATTGGATGATTGAGAGATTAAGAGTTTCAGAACGGGGCTACTTACAAAGATGTGGGTGGCATACAGGGGAACCCCAAGGGACAGCACAGCACCCCAGGGTTAGAAATAGTGGGGCATGGTAACCACCCCCAGGCCTGCAGGAGTGCAGAGAGGCAGCAGTTACCAAAACCCTGGGTCAGACAGGGCTTGAGGAGACTGTCTCCTCTCAAGAGTGACCCCCACACACCCCAGGAAGAGAGCCAGAGGAATCAGTGCCCCAGCCTGCTCCCCATCGACCTAACCCAACAAGGAGCCAGAGGGCCAGGGAACACACTGATCCAGTCCCCACAGTACAGTCCCCTGGGCCATGGCACAAGGTGGACTAGGGTGGAGGACAGATCTAGAGGGGCAAATGGAAGGTTCCAGCATAGCCCCCAGCACAGCACCTGACACAGAGTAGGTGTCCACTATTTTTAAAATATTCTCACTTAAAATAATGAAGTAGTTAACACATAGAGTACCCATTAACACATAGAGTACCCATTGCACCCACCATCCATATTAACGGCAGTTAACATTTTGCCATGTTTGCTTCTTTTTTTTTTTTAAGTAATAGAACATTACAGATGGAAAGTCCCTCTCACCACTATCCTGCTTCCTTCCCCTCCTCTCCTTACAGTTATCTGCTGTCCTGACAGCATTTTATGTCATTCTTGTACAGGTTTTTGTGTTTTACTACATATATACTTATGCATAAACATATATACTATTGTTTTGAGGGTTTTTAATGTGACATAAACGGCATGATACTATAAACATTCTTTTGCAACTTGCTCTTTCCACTTAACATGTGTCTTTATGATTTATCCATAGTGTAGACCAATGTTTCTTCTTTCTTTCTTTCTTTCTCTTCCTTTTTTTGCTTTGTAGAATTTGTTGAATGAATAAACTGCAGCTCACTTTTCTATTTTCATACTGAAGGGCATGTTGGTTATTTCTGTTTTTTTGCTGTTACACACAATGCTGCATTGAGCATCCTTGTATATGTGTCTCCTTGTGTATATATGTGAGCATCTGTCTAGAGTAGATGCCTAGAGTTGGAATTATGGGGTCAAAAAGGCATGGCATCTTCCCCTTTACTCAGCATTGCTAACTGCTTTCCAAACATTTTACACTCGTGCACACCCCACACTAGAGTTCCCATTCCTCCACATCCTAGCCAACACAAGATATTGTCAGACTAATTATTTTTTTTACAGTCTGCTAGTGTGAAAAGATATCTAATTTTTACTCTAATTTGTATTTCCATTATTACCAGGGAGGTTAAGCATCTTTCCTTACAGTTATTGGTCATACGGATTTTCTCTTTTGTGAATTTCCCTTTCATATCCTTTGCCTATTTTCTCTGTGTGGTTTGTCTCTTTTTTACTGATATTTGAAGTTCTCTATATCTAAATGCTCCTTTTGGTTGTATGGGTGACAGATGCTTTCCCCCCGACTATGACCTGCCTTTTAACATCTATCTTGGTTCAGTTGGTTAGAGCATGGTGCTGATAACACCAAGGTTGAGGGTTCAATCCCTGTACTGGCAAGCTGCCAAAAACAAAAACAAAAAAGGCCAGTGTGAGTGAGACAGGCCAACTCTGACAACCAGTTTTCTCCCTGAAGTAGAGAGTGGTGTTGTTTGAAAGGGCGGGGAGTTAGGGGTTGGGCAGGGGGCTAAGGAGAGAGGTGATGTTCAGGAACAGTTGTTGGGAACAATGAAAAAGCTGGCCAAAGCCTAATAAAGGGATTGGCGGTGGGACCCTGGAAGACGAAGGAGAAGGTGCTGTGCCCAGTGGGGTGTGGAGAGAGAAGGGGAGGTGAAACAACTAGCGAGAAGTGAGATCTCAGCCAGCAGCAGAATTCAGAACCAGAGACAGTGTAAGCTATCTGCCTCGTGAGTCTTCTGAAATGCCAGGAGCAGGGTAGACTGCCCACAGTCTACAGGCTGAGAATGGGGGCCACTATTTTGGATGTTAAAATAAGTATGACACAAGCAGGCTGGAGGACATGGAGACCCTTATGCCACTTGTGTACCTGTAGGATCTTGTGGTGGAGATATGGGTCTCTGGCTGGGCCTCGGGCTTTACAGATCCCAGGGAAAGTTCCCCAGCATGGCCAGGCAGCAGCCCCTTGATTTGCTCTGCTTTTCATGTGTTCTGCAGACACTGGCAAAGCCCCTCTGGGAAAGCCCTGGCCCCCGCCACCAGTGTCTGGCCCTGATAGCTAGGACAAGGCTAGCATCTGGGGTCACCTTCCTCAAAGACCTCCCTTCCCAAGACACAAAAACTAAAGCGTGCAAAAGTGGTCAGGGCTGCATTCCTCAAAACATAGCTGAGGACGTGGCCAGCATGAAGGGTTCTGCCTCAGCCTCTGCGTATTGTGCTCATTGGGGTTTGTGACTCCCAACTCCTCAACTCTGATGACCTCCTTTTGGTCCCGTAACTGGATTGAGAAGGACATGGTAATAGTTACCATAATAAAATAAGTATGAGTGCTAACTGGAAAGTCTACGTAAGCTACCTCACCAACCCCCCCCCCAACCACCTGCAAGGCGAATCGAATCTTTCCCATTTTTCAGATGAGGAAACTCAAGATGAGAGGCTCGAGGAGTAAATTAAGTAACCTGTCCAAGGTCCCCCAGATAGATCCCAGACCTGGGGTCTGAACCTTGTCTGTCCTGCTGTGCTGAGTCCCTTTTTGCTGAATAAGTGGGTAGAGAACAGAAAGTGGCTGTATAAGGGCTCAGGGGTTAGGGCATGGGCTTGGAGTCAGAGGACATACATTAAAGTCTCAACTTTGTCACTCACCAGCTGGGTGGCCTCATAGAAGTCATGCCTTGGGGAAATGGGGCCAGATTGCTGATCCCCACGTCCACACATGGCACTCTTCCTTCGGCTCTGTATTAGCCAGTGGGGCTACCCAGTCAAAGGGCACTGTGCATAGCAGGACACTGGCTGTCCTGACAGTTGGTTTTCAGCCTTGGGAGTTAATTATGTTGGGAGGGAGGAGTCAGTATCTAATGAACAGGAAGCTACAGGGGGTGGGGGGGCTTGTATGAACCTGCTCCACCTGTGACAGCCGGGACAGGTGGCTTCCCGCAAACCTTGACCCAGCCTTCACAGCCCCCACCCCCACCACCATAACCCCCTCATCGTGCTCTCTCTGCTCTGTTCACAGGCCCCTCTGCTGGCTCCAGTTCTGCAAGGTTCAGCCGGAGACCCACCTGTCCTGATGCATCTGTTGCTGGCAGCCTCCCCACACCTCCAGTCCCCAGACACAGGAAAAGCCACAGCCTGGGCAACAAGTGGGTGACTGAGCAAGCCCTCCCCCAGGGCTTCAGACTGGGCCACGCATGGGGTGTGGGCAAAAGAATGCTGGGAATTACTTGCCAGCCAGTCAGTCCCTTCCCCGACCGCCCGTTCTGGGAGTTACTGATGGTACCTCTTGGCTGGTGCGCTCTCCAGAGGCTGCCCTGCTCTGCGTAGGCTGGCCGGGGCTCAGAAGAGCTGAGGGGTGGCTGCAGCAGCATAGTCCACATGCCACTGACTGTGACAGTGTCACAGGCTCAGTAGCTAATGGAGGAAGGATGTAGGGAAGATCAGGGAAGCAACAATGGATTCCAGAAAATTTGCTAAAGATCAGTTAGTGACTCACAGAGAATCCTAGAGTCCGGTGGACACCATTGACTGTCATCCAGGGCAGTGTCAGGTGTCTCATGGAGTCAGCCTGCAGAGCAGTGAACCTGTTGGCTCCCCAGCCCTGTGGGGCTCATGGCTAGGGGACATGCATGGCTCCTCAGCAAGGCTGGGGGCAGCCATGGCCCTTTCCCCAGGTGTTGGGCACATGCTCCTGAATAGATGAGTCCATCTATCCCTCTCTCCTTCCTTCCCTTCCTACCTTCCTCCTCCTTCCCATCTTTCCTCCTCCCATCTTTCCTTCCTCCCTCCTTTCCTCCCTCCTTCCTTTCCTCCCTCCCTCCTTCCTTTCTTCCTTTTTTCCTTTCTTCCTCTTTTCCTTCCTTCCTTCTTCCCATATTTCCTCCTCCCTCTCTTCCTTTCTTCCTTCCTTGCTTGTTTCCTTCCTTCCACTACTAAGGCACAAGCCTCAGCCCAGCCCAGGCTGGCCCTGGAGGAGCTCACAGGCTGGAGAAGAGAGTTGCTCTCTGAGTGTTCAGTGCCTCCTCTGTGCTAGGTACTCTGCCACATGCCTGTCAAGCATTATCTCATTGAGTCCCCATGCAGGCCTCTGAGGGAAGTGCTATTATTATACACCTTTTAAGAATGAGTCCAACGAGATTCAACAAGATGAAGTCCCTTGCAATGGTGAGGAAGTGTTGGAGCAAGGATCTGGCCCAGGTGTGTGTCACTCCGGAAGCAGACATGCTGGCCATGGCCCATTGCCTCTCGTTTGTGCAGCCTCATCACTCACACACACTGTCTGCCCACCTGAGCCTCGTGATCATCATGGGAGATAGGCAGGGCTAGTCTTGTTAGTCCCCACTTGACAGATAGAGAAACTGAGGCTCAGAAGAAGGATGTGACTTGCTCAAGGTCATGCCATGAGAGAGGCAGAGCCTGGACTATGCCATGGCTCTGGGTGGAGGCCTTTCTCCTGAAGCCGCGCCGTCTGCTCAGGACCCCGGGGCAGGTGTTAAGTGCTGCTACTCCGTAGATATGGAGCTTTGCCTTCTTTCTTCCTTTCCATTTCCAGTATGATGTGTCAGTTGAGTGTAGTTGAGAGTAAGAGTGCAACATTCCCATCGGAGAAAGCGAGGCATCTCCTGGACGACAGTGTCCTAGAGTCCCGCAGTCCCCGCAGGGGTCTCACCCTCACCTCCTCCTGTGCTGTCACCAACGGACTCTCCCTAGGTAAGCGTCTCTGGCCTACACAGACAGGCGGGGGGGCCACAGGCCCAGTGTGTGATCCCTGTCTGTCTTTGTGTCACTATGCCATGCCCAGTTGCACTGTCACTCACCCCTCACCCTCCTGCAGAGGTGGCTCCCTGCAGGATTTGCCCAGAGCCAGGGAAGCCTTCATTTCCCAGCTCCACGGGCTTTATGAAGAGCCTGCTTTGTCCTCATCCTGTTGGTAGCCTCCAAGTGTGGCAGGAAGGTGGGAGAAACCGCTGAACATGTGCTTGAGACCAGCTGTCAGTGGTTGACAACTTCCACAGCCAAGCTGCTGCCATAGTAGGGCTTCTGTCCCTGGGGGAGCCACAAGACCCAGGGCCCTGCAGAGCAAAGCCCAGAAAGTTGCCTGGGGATGGCAGCTGGGTGGGCCACCAGGCTCTCACTTGTGTCCTTCTCTTCACACTGAGAAACAAGAAGTAGGGAGGATGAAAAATTGGTCTTCAGGAGTGAAATTGCTCAACTGAGCATCAGCCAGAAATGGTGCTTATGTCAATAGAAGGGACAGAAACTGTGCTGCTGAGGCTGGATGGGGGGGTAGTTGATGTTAGGGCTGAGGCTAATGTTGACCTCTGGTCACAGATCTGTCGTCTGCAGTGCACAGATCAGCTAAGGGCAGGTGGGCACCACCCTATCATTACTGCTGTCATCCCAGGGCACTCTAGTGGCTGTTGCCTTTCAGTGTGTCTGTGCTTCTGTGGTCTGTGTATCTGTGTTCACTTACCATAACAGGGAGTCCTCCCAGGGTTGGTGGTGGGGTAGGCAGTTGCTAAGCTGGGAGTCTGATGTGGTGAGGATTATAGGGCAGAGGGCCCAGGAGCATGGGGGAGTGGGGAGGGGGAGGCGGGAAATAGGAATAACAGACTGGAATCTCACATCACACGTCCCCATGACATTAGACCAGTCTCAGAGTCCGTGTCCAGGAGGGCAGCTGCCTCCCACCCCAGAAGTCTATGACAAGCAAGTTCCTGTCTGCCTCTGTCCCCAGAAGAGGCCATCCATCCTGCTTGGACCCAGTCAGGGCTATACAACAGCTTAGGACAGCACATCATGGCTCATAGGTGTGCCTTGGAAGAAGAGGTCTGGGTTCCGGATGTTGGGGGAAGGCTGGGTTAAACAAGGTGAGCAGGTTTCTTCTGAGACTTCGATATGCAGATGGGTGGTTATGAATCCCCCAAGAAGGCATCAGAGTCTGCAGGTTCCCACGTTCTTTGGTCATGGAACCTTTTCCCTTGGAGTGTCCAACAGGACCTGGGTTCTAAGGATGTCCTCTGGGAAGTGCTGGCCCAAGAGCACTCAGCTGGGCAGCAGAGCAGCTGTGTGACATCCAGGAAACTTTCTGAGCTGTGCCTGTGTCCAGGCCTCGCTGTTCCGAAGCAGAAAACCGAGTCAGATGCAGTGCTGTCCAGTGTCCAGGTGGGAAGTCACAAGGCTGCTTGGTCCGGCCCTCTAGTCAGGGTCTCAGAGTGTCCATCCATTTGGGGCTAAAAGCCCAGAGTAAGTGGCTATGTGCACACGTGCCCTGTTTGCAGCCAGACTGGTCCTCCCCACCCTGTAACGAGGGCCTTTCTCAGGCCAATTCCAAGGGGACTTAGTGCTCTTGCTGGCAAGCAACACTGAAGCTCAGAGCCTGCAAGCTCTGGGGGAGGGTATGAAGCATCGCACCTGATGCTCCAATGACAGGAGAAAATCTCTCCTTGGAGTGGCTTTGGGGGAGGGGCAGGCCTGAGGGAGGAAGAGAGGGCAAAGCAGTGGGGCGCAGCCCCTGAATCCCCTGGCTAGGGGTCTGAAGGGGCCCTCCCTTAAGGTGTCTGTCGAAGGCTGGCAGCTGCTCTGTGACCAGTGAGTAGTCAAGCTGTGAGCCTTGGGGTAAAAAGTGCTCGTTTGGTATCCTTCCCCAACAGGTGAGGCCTGTTCTAGCCTTGGCTTCACTTGGGCCAGAAGGGAGGCTGTGGGGGGCCCATCCAGGTCCAACAAAGGCCTGAGGACCCAGATCCCAGTAGGCCAGTGGGCAAGCAGCTGTAGCCCTTGGGGATAGCGGGAAGGGAGTGGTGGCCCCGCCAGGGAACGGTGGGATGGGGTGGTTCTCTTGACCCTCCCAGAGTCAGAAAGAGCAACAGCAAAACGTCGACTCACATTGACACCCACAGAGTCAAGAAGCTATTTCTCTGGCACTTCTGTGAGCTTAGGGGCCTGGACATGGTGACCCAAGAGAACAGGCCCCTCTTCTGTGAGACCACCGTGCTCATTGATCTGTGTTCCTTTTCCAGGCAGTAGTGAGAGCTCAGAGTTTAGTGAAGAGATGTCTTCAGGGCTGGAAAGGTGAGTGTGGCCTCAGCGCAGCCTCCCTCCCAGGGGAGGTGCTCAGGGCCTAGGGAGCTGAAGTCAGGCTCTGGGTAGGCATGGCCCTGCCCCACCCACCCCAATAACTTGGCCTCAGTCAGGCTGCTCTGTGGCCGGTGCAGGGCCAACCAGGAGGGAGGGTGGAAGAGCAGGATGGGTGTGGGGGGTGCTAGCCCCCGTGCTCTGAGCAGCCCACTCCTCATCTGGTCTGGAGCCAGCCCAGGAGTGCTCTCCCTCCAGCTAAGCTGCAAGAGGAGGCCTGGGTGAAATTGGAAGCCAGAGACTTGGCCCAGTCTTGAGATGGGCGTGTGGCTCCGCCTGGTGGGGCCCGAGAGTGTTGCACCCACATGATCTCAGGCCTTGGGCGTCCATTGACCACCACCCTGCTAGACACTGCCAGGGAAGAGCTACAGCTGCCACACACCCTTATGGACCCCTCAGCCCAGGATTTGCCTCCCTGCAGTGAGCCTGTCTGCCGTGGGCATGAGGCCTCCCACTCAGGACCTACCCATCACACGTACTCCACGTACTGATGCTTTCATGTGCCAGTGGGCTCTACGAAGACAGGGAATGTCATGAATGGGGTGCTCCCACAGCCCTGGCTGCCAGAGATGACAGGCATCGTGATGACTCAAGATCCTAGGGGAGGCAGGGGAAATCCAGGCACACAGAATGTTCGGGAAAGGCAGGTTTGCACTGTCCTTCAGGGTGGCCCTCCACCAGCGTCCAGGGGCCTGTACATGCAAACATGTGTACACACACAGTCACACATACACACACATACACACTCACAGTTACATACACTCTCGTGGTACACACACTCAGTTACACACGCTCTCACATACACATGCACTAAGTTAACACATACACACACATACACACTCACAGTTACATACACTCTCGTGGTACACACACTCAGTTACGCACGCTCTCACATACACATGCACTAAGTTAAACACACATGCATACTCACAGTTACTCTCTTACATGCACACATGTACACGCAGTTACACACTATCATGTACACACTTGTTTATACACTCTCACACACACACATGCATACTCACACTCTCTTACATGCACACATGTACACACAGTTACACACTATCATGTACACACTTGTTTATGCACTTTATACACTCTCACACACATGCATACTCACAGTTACTCTCTTACATGCACACATGTACACGCAGTTACAAACTATCATGTACACACTTGTTTATACACTCTCACACACACACATGCATACTCCCTCACAGTTACATGCACCCACATGTACACATGCACATACACAATAACACACTCACATGTACATATGCACACACTAAACACTCAACACTCTCACACTTATGCATGTACAGTTTTACACATACACATGCGCACTCTCACAGGTGCACTCACATACGCCTTCATACTTATGTGGACATGTACACACACATGCACATACACATGAATGCATGTACATACACTCTCACAACACATACACTCACACATGTGCATGCACACACGCTCACACACATACACACCTGTCTTCTCAGTCACCATAATCGTAAAATGATCAGAGAAGAGGTGGATCCTGCCTAGCAGCTCCTCACAGGGTAGAGGTACTGTCTGATGATTAGTGGTCCTTGTTGAGCATTGCATGTGTGCCAGGCACTGTCTTGGTGCTTTACGTGCCTGGACTCACTGAATCCTTTGCAGTCCTACCCAGTAGCTGTTCAGACTGTCCCCGTCTTACACATGTGGAAAGCAAGGCTCAGAGAGGCGATGTCACTTGCCTGTTTCACACTCATTTGGCATGGGCAGAGCTGACCCAAATTCACGTCCTGACCACTGAGCCCACCTCTTCATTGCTGCCCCACACCTCGGCCAGACGCTGGCCTGATGTCGCTCAGTCATTCTGTCTGTGAAACCCAACATGGAGGGCTGGCAGGGGGAGTAATGATGCCATGAGCTCTCAGAGTCTGTCTGCCCCCACCCCAGGACTCCTGGAGGGACATTTGCCCTTTTCCAATTTGGGTTGCTCAGGCAAATGGGCCCAGCTGCTCTTGCTCTGGGAGCCACCCCACCAGGGGGGAGGAGTACCAGAATGGCACAAGGGGCAGACTGCAGAACTCTCAGCACCATTCAGGGGACTCTTGGGGACATCCAAGGAGGGGGGCTTATAGGCAAGCCAGCATGTTCCCTGGCTACAGGCCAGTGAGACAACATCACACGTGAAACTTGGGCACAGTGCCAAGATCCTGAATAGCAACCAAACCTGCACCTATTTGTTCATCTGTTCCTTCTTTCACTCGTTCATCCCTTCATTCACCCATGTGTTCATTTATTCATTCAATAGCTGCTTATTGACAACCGCTCCCTGCCAGACACTATGCTAGTTTCTGAGGGTGTAGCAGATATGGTTCCTGCTAAGTGCCCAGGACTGAGATGGGCTACCAGGAAGGCAGATGGTGAGAGAGAAGGCCTTGCCCCAGGAAGGTGGTGTTGTACACAGCTCAGTCACGAGCGCTGTAAGCTGCAGCATTTTGTGGCATTTAGGTCACTATCCACCGGAACATCTATGGTAGACACTTTTTGGGTGGGGTCTCCCATGAGCACTGGTCTCATGCTGGCCCATCTGTGCAGATGCTCAACCCTGATTCCAGCAGCCTTCGAACAGCCCTGCAGGGGGGATGTCCTGTCTCTCATGCTCTCAGGACCTAGCGCCTGGCCCAGCCCCTCCTTGCTGAGGGGAGCAGGAGGCCAGCTGCTTTGGAAGATGTCCCTATTGACATCTGACTCGCCCACCAGCCCCAACCCTGGTAAGTAGCTCGGCCCAGGCCAGGATGAGAAATGGAGCCAATACCAGGATGAAGGGCAGGGAGACCCTGGCCAGTGATCCCACACCACACATACCTCCGCTGGTTTGAGGGCACCTCTTAAGCTCCACTGACGCCAGTGTGAACAAGCAGACAGGAAGGTTTCTGTTGTCCGGCCAAGGGTGGGATCATTTGGCCCTGTCTTGTGAGTTTGCCTTCCCGGAGTTACACACATGGACGTCTTAGCCCAAAGGTGGTCCCTGGGTGGCAGCCAGAGTTCAGGCTACATGGGCCCAGTGTGTCCCCAAGGTGGCCAGCCTTAAAGAGTGCCACACTGGTGCCCACTGCACCCCATGGACCCACCATGCAGTTCCCTATGAGGACAGGCCAGGTTAGGTGGGGGGTAGTCACAGGCACCAACCACTGTTCTTGTTGGGACTGTGGAGTGAAGGCAGGGAGCAAAGAGGACCTCCTGCTGCTGCTCTTTGTCCTCCTGTCCCTTCATCCACGTCAGCCCCAGCAAGGTCACGGGGCCTGTGGGGCTGGCGAGGGCAGCCCGGCCCAGAGAGGTGTTCGTTGGTCATTTCTCAGCTCCCAGGCAGCCCTAAAGACCCTTGCCTATCCTCAGGGCCCAGAATAAGGACAGGGCGGCAGTCCTGGGCCAGGGCCATCAAGCACCAGAAAGCCGTGGGCAAGGGTGGGCCTGCTCCACCTAACGTCCCTGACCTGACGCTTTCCTTCCTCACTCAGTGCCCCGGAGTGTGGGGACAGAGGTGGAGGAGAGCCCGCAACACACTCTGCTTCCCCAGGAGCAAAGCGGCCCTGGAAGGCACTGTCAGCAAGTGCTCACTTAGGTGGAAAGTGGGGACTGGGCTTGTGCCGGGTGGTCTCCAGCAAGCCACAGGCTCCTCAGAAGCAAGGGGGGAAGAGCACTTTAGTCAGGAGGTAACAGGTGCTTTCTTATGCCTACTTTGGAAAACAAGTGTCAGCACTAAGGTGAAAATAAGAATATCAGCCTAAGAGTTAAAATATTTTATTTATTTAGTCAGCAAGTGCTCACTTAGGTGGAAAGTGGGGACTGGGCTTGTGCCGGGTGGTCTCCAGCAAGCCACAGGCTCCTCAGAAGCAAGGGGGGAAGAGCACTTTAGTCAGGAGGTAACAGGTGCTTTCTTATGCCTACTTTGGAAAACAAGTGTCAGCACTAAGGTGAAAATAAGAATATCAGCCTAAGAGTTAAAATATTTTAAATGAGGTTTTTAATTTTTTTAAAAGAGGAACAAAATGGGTTGTAAAGGTGAACACATATGTATGTATGGAAATATACAATATCACTCAGCTTGATTACCTCTGGGTTTAGGGTTATCAAGTGGGTTTTGTGGGGTTTTTTCCCTGTATTCTCCAAGTTTTCCACAATGGGTAAATGTTTCTTTTCTACCCAGAAAAGCAATTAACACTTAACTTTTTTAAAAAAGATGTAATCAGAAATGATTACTGATCAGTTTTTAAGACATGAAATAAGAAAGTGTGTCACAAAGCTCATTCCAACACACCCCATGCCTACTTTGGAAAACAAGTGTCAGCACTAAGGTGAAAATAAGAATATCAGCCTAAGAGTTAAAATATTTTAAATGAGGTTTTTAATTTTTTTAAAAGAGGAACAAAATGGGTTGTAAAGGTGAACACATATGTATGTATGGAAATATACAATATCACTCAGCTTGATTACCTCTGGGTTTAGGGTTATCAAGTGGGTTTTGTGGGGTTTTTTCCCTGTATTCTCCAAGTTTTCCACAATGGGTAAATGTTTCTTTTCTACCCAGAAAAGCAATTAACACTTAACTTTTTAAAAAAAGATGTAATCAGAAATGATTACTGATCAGTTTTTAAGACATGAAATAAGAAAGTGTGTCACAAAGCTCATTCCAACACACCCAGCTGTCAGTCTTCCCTAGTCTGACATCAGCAGGCCATGGAAGGGCCTTCTCATGTGAGAGCCAGACCAGAATACAGGGGTGGGAAGACTAGGGAGCAGCGGGGTCCTTGGAGGGCCCAGCAGTCAGAGGAAACCCCCCTAGAGGGAGGGAGAAGAGAAAGGGAGGGGACTGTGCCCAGCACTCTGTGAAGCAGAGCATGTTCCTCTGCCTTCCCTGGAGGGGTGGGACACAGCAGGGAAC
>NW_007730034.1:0-36886 GCF_000696425.1 Galeopterus variegatus
AAAAAAAAAAAAATGCTCTTATCACAAATGATAAATTTTTGTGGTGATGGATGTGCTGATTGATTGACCTGATTTGGTATACATGTATTGAAACATAGCTCTGTCCTTCATAAATATGTACAATTATTATCTGTCAATTAGAAAATACAATAAATTTTTAAAAGAAAAAACTCAATCGTTAAAATGAATTTTTTAATCTAATTAGAAAATGGCAAAAGACATGACACTTTTTATCAAAGAGGATATACAAATGGCAAATTTTACTCAAGGGAAATAAAAACATATGTCTACTTTGTATACAAATAGTCATAGCAGCTGTAATCTCAATAGCCAAATTGGAAACAATTCAAATGTTCACAAACAGATGAATACATTAAGAAATTGTGGGATAGCCATATGATGGAGCATCACCCAGCAATGAAAAGTAACAACACAATAACACACTGAAAGACACAACGGTGCAAATGAATCTCAAAAATATTATGCTGTTGGGCCGGCCTGGTGGCGCACTGCTACAGTGCGCCGCTTGGGAGCGCGGTGGCGCTCCCGCCGAGGGTTCGGATCCCACATACAGACCAGTTCCCGCTCACTGGCTGAGCGAGCTGCGGGCGCAGCACCGAGGTTTGCAATCCCGTTGTCGGTCCCGGTCTGGTGCGGGCGCGACACTGAGGGTTGCGATCCGTTGCCGGACACGAAAAAAGACAAAAAGGAAAAAAAATATATATATATATATATATATATTATGCTGAATTAAAGTCATACACAAAAAAGTTATAATTCTATTCATACAGAATTCTAAAAGAGGCGAAATTCATCTGTAGTGACAGACAGAATATTAGTAGTTCCTTAGAGTTAAGGTGGGATATAGGTGGAGACTGACTTCGAAGAGACCTTAGGGAAATTTGGGGTAATGGAAATGATCTGTGTCTTGACTGTGATGGTGTTGGTTACACAGGAGCATACAACTGCCAAAACTCATCCAGCTGTAATGTTTCATATGTAGATTTTACCTCAATTAGGTTGATTTAAAAAAAAAAAAGTCCAAAGCATCCAACAAATATATACTTATTAACATATTTTTACCACAAGGTCAATTAAATTCTGTAAAATGTATGTATCAGAGTAACTAAAGATTAATTTTAAGAGTATAAAACAGCTGAGTCTTCAGTAAATCATACTACTTTTTCTGTAAACTCAGAATTTTTAAAATGTGACCTTATTGTTTATAAGTCCACTTTGCAGGAAGAAAGGAGGGTGCTCGCCAGCCAGAGGCTGGGGATTACCAGTTCTTTAATTCATGAAAATTACGGGTTTGCTTTCGTTCAAGAGTTCAAATTAAGACCCTTCCAAGAATTTTTTTGTGTGTGTGGTCAGGAGGGAAGGAAAGGAGTTTCCTCCTCCAAGTCAGGCATATAGGGGCAATTTTGTGATTTCCAGCAGGGGTTGGGGAGAGCTAACTGACTTGGTAGTCCCAAGAAAGGAAACTTTAAGAAGGCTATTTTAAAAGGGGACCCAATAACGCACAATAGAGGGAGGGCACAGAGTACCTGTCCATAAAACAGAAGAATCTATAAAAGGATCACATTGTTTGGCAAGGGGCATAAGACACTAAGAATCTCTTTGCTGAGACTTACCTTCCTTGGTAGCTACAAACATGTAGCACTGTCTTATTATGCAGGGGTCAATTACCTCGTTTCTCGGCCATCAACCCACACATTCTGGTCAAAAACATTTTCAGAAACCAATTTTTTTTTCTTTTGCAGAAAAAAGGCACAAAAGAAACACTACAAAATGTTAAATCTAGTTGCCTTTAAATGCCAAAAATATGGACATATTTTCACTAACTTTCTATATTTCCAAATATTGTTTTATAAGTATTACTTTTGCAATGGAAAAACATAGCAAACATGTTATTACGGTCTGCATTTATTTGTAATAAAAAAAAATTTCAGGAACAATAAATTGTCCTGTTGTACTCTTTTAACATCTAAAATTTCTGTTACTTTTGCAAGAAAATTGCTGTATATTCTAGTCTTTTCTATTAATAAACAAAATGTGCCTTCCTATACCACAAACTATTTTATCCCTGCTTGGTGCCTTTTTCCATCACACATGTCCAATATGTCAGTGTTTCCTCCTACACACTGCAAGCCACTCAGACAACAGCCACCTGGGGAACAGGCAAGGAGTCGCCTCTGATTTTGTTCACCAAGGGAAGGAATCACTCCACCTCATCTAAACCTAGTTCAGTAGCTAATATGCTCAGAGTGTTAGTGGTCAAGGTGTTTTTACTCAGGAGGAAAAATCAAGTATCCCAAATAAGCATAGGAAATACCACTTAAAAATTGTACACAATTTAAAAAATGCCCCTCTCTCCCCAGATTAGGTTTATCTTTTAAACTGATGACAGTTTAAGGTAGTGCTCCACTACCGCACAAAGGCACTGAACACTGAAGGCATAATTTGCAGCCCATTACAGACATGAGGGATTTTTGCATGATCCCTTTACACCGTCTTAAAGATTAATGATCTTAAACAAAGGCCAACATGCTGCCATGTCAAATTCAAACTCACGGGCTCAGTAATGGAATTTAGGTTTGGGGTTTGAAAATATTTTTGTTTTTCCTTTCTCCATAGATCATAATGAAAAAAATTATTGTCAAAAGTATAGCTGGCTCACAGCTTTAGGCCATCCTGTGGAGTGTCATGAGCTATCTCCAAGTTTGTGACAACCTTCTCAACTCTTTTAAATAACTCTCAAAAAACATTTTTTATTTTTTTTTATTGAAACTATTGTACATATGTGGGGCATAGCACTGAATATCAATACCTGTGTGCAATATGTGATGCTCAAATCAGGATAATTAGTATATTCAACATTACACAATGTAATTACTTGTTTTTTTTTAACCAATTTCTGTAGCTCAGCTCTGTTCTCTCCTCAAAAAATATCTCAAACTTTTTTTGGAAAGCCCTGCATTTATTGCTTAGATCGGTGAAGATAAAGTAGTTGTTCTGAAACCTGGAATAAGGCACCCTTCTGATCTGCGCAATTTTTCTCACGTTAGTGCTGCTGCCACCATATTTCTAGGAGCCAGAATCATGGCACTGCTACATTCTGCCTTCACCTGACTCAAGGAGGACCCTATGAGGGGTGTGTGTGTGTGTCCTTTTAATGGCTACTCTGCATTACCTCTGACTATGTACCAAACAAGTTGAGTAAATTCATAGTGGATCCTAAAACCAAATGGACAGCAGAGCAGGTGGACTATTCAGGAAGGAGAAGGAAGCAGATGAATGTCTGCTGTGCACCGGGTACTCCACATGCCTATGCCCGTGACACTCACAGAGGCCCTCAGACCAGCAGCATCAGCACCACTTGGGAGCTCAGAAGAAACTCACAATCCCAGGCACCTTCCAGACTTGCACTTTAACAAGAGCCTCCGCACTGCTCTGTATCATTTCACCTGCATCAATATCCTGGATATAGATGGCATTATCTCCACTTGACATAGTGAAATTAGGGACCAGAAACATTAAGGAATTTATATAAAAGTCACAGATAGTAAGAAGTGAAGCTGGGTTGGGGCCCATTTTTAAAAATTTATTATATTTCCACTTCACCAGTCTAAGTCCTAAACCAGCCTTAAGCCATAGGACTTGGGTTTCAGTCCAGGCTCCACCATTAATGTCTTTCTGGCCTCATACACTACATGCCAGTTAACCTATCTGAGCTGCACTTTTTTATCCTGATTATTTCATGGCATTGCTGCAAAGCAAATGAAATTAAGATATGTGAAAACACTTTCTAAAGTATAGAGCACTGGCCAAAATTAATCTAATGGAATCTTCTATGTGACTCTTTCTCACTCAGTTTTTGCCAAGACATAAAGATGGAGAACAAAACACTGGATGCCAAGTACCTTCACATTACACAGGGAAAGTCTAAACTGTATACATGGTTTTGAAACTGGCTAGGTCAGCCTTAGTCTGTCACCCGCCTCAAGGATATAAAAAGACTGAAGTTAAAGGGAGAGAGTTGTTCTCTGGAAAGTGTTTTTATAGGGAGGGGACAGGTAATTTTCCCTCATCTCAATCTACAGCAAGGGGCTCATCTCAAGAAGACAACTTCATCTGGAAGGATAAATCTACCATAAACCTCCCCTCTTGTTGGCTTTCCAGACTAAAGCCATATTAGGTTTTGGTGTTACCATGCTGATCATTAAACTGGATCACAAATTTTGATTATGTATCGTGGAGCTAAAAGTGACTGGTGGAGCTTTTAATTATCTAAAAGTGTGTGAAAAGTTAGGAACCTGCTCAAGATTTTAATCAAAAAGTGAGGAAAAACTAATCCACAAATTTGGCTTAAAGAAACAGAAAAAAAATCATCTAGTTTGCTCCTTGCACTTTATGGAGAACTGCTCTTTAACACTGTAGGGAAAGTGAAAGTAAATGGTCAGAATCCCTTGGGGGTTTGGAATCTTCCCAAGCATTTGATGTAAATATGATAACTGTGCACATGCACCCAGGTTTTCCTTGGCTATTGTGTGATGTAGATGCACTGGACACCCAGGTGTTCCTGGGTTATCAGACTTAAGTATAAAGGACAAAAGGCTCTGATCCACACGGCCCCCCACCCCCAGGAGGCCCCGCGGGAGCCATGGGGAAGCCACTACTGCTGCTGGAGGCTGCTGTAAGCTGCTGCTGCTGCTAAGGAAGCTGAGCACTCAGCTCATGATGGAATGTACCTGTCAACTCTGCCAACAGATCCCAGGGTCATTTCCCAATTACCTAGCTTGCAACCTGTATGTGAGGGTTCTGTGACCCAGCTGGGCACATGAGGAGTCTGGTGACCCAGGCCAGGCATGTGAGGCATCTGGTGACACAGCCAGGCATGTGAGGGGTCTGGTGACCCAGCCGGGCATGTGTGGGGTCTGTGACCTAGTCTGTACAATGGGTTTAAAGGGTCTGTGAGCCCTACCAAGAAACACCCTGATTACCCTATTATCAGTACCATAAAAACCAACGCTAGATCAATAGGAATTGTATCTCTAAAGAAAAATATGACTTTAAAGGTAGCAGGAGAGAGGGTGGAGCAGGCAGGTCAGCTTCTCCAAATTACCTGTTCTTATCCTTAATTCAAAACCCTGAAAGACATCCTAATCCATCCTCTTACAGCTGCTAATCACACAGAAGTAGGTGAAGCTTCCCACCATGAAATGGGCCTAATTCCATTTTTCTGTAGAAAACCACAGAGTTTTAGAAGAATAGAAAACTATTCTTCCCCACAGTCAGGTACCAACCTAGCATATGGGTAAGAAGATACTAGAGAAGCCTTTTCACCCTCACAGAAATGCCCAACTGAGGATCAAGGTGTTAGACTAACTAAAGTGGGGAGAGCTGGAAGCAGAAGTTTAGGAAGACCCACAAAGTTGGGCAGGAGCTGGGGACCTGAACATAGGAAGGAGGTCACAGGTTGTTGGTTCCATAAACTTTTTGAAGTACTCTTGTATGTGTTGGGGAAAAGAAATTGAAAAGATGCAAAATGACCAGTGTGTTCAATGAGTATGTGTGTCAGAATGACTTCAAGTTCATATCTCCACTTCACACTTCAACACCATGGACATCTTTCCTTCTCTATCCTCTGATTCCAGCCCCATTCCCAGCCCCTCTCCTGGCCATCCATAAATCCAAGAGTAGACTTTTAAAAATAGTCAGCTTGCATACACATAGATAAAGTCAGTGTTCTTAGCTGGCATCCAAGTCTCTCATCTCTCACTGACTCCCATCCCACGCCACACAACCAGCCAGATGGAACTGCTCACAGTTTCCAAACACATCCCATCTCTGAGCCTTAGTGTCATCCATGCTGCAGAATTTTCCAAACTTGCTGAGATAGGAATCATCTGAAATGCTTGTTAAGCTGTAAATTTCCAGGTCCAATTACAGACCCAACAATTTAGGATCTCCAGGGAAGGGAGTCTGTGACTCTATGTGTTTAACAAGCCCTCCAGGTAAAACTTACCACTTGGCAACTACAGTATAAGTTTCATGAGGGCAAGGACTGCCTTTTTCATAGTGTTCTGTCCAGAATCCAGAGTACGTGCTATTCCCTTTGCCTACAAGGCCTGCCCTCAACCCTACTTTTCACCTGGCTAAATGCTGTTTTGTTCCAACAGCAGCCAGTACAATTTGTGTAACATGATAGGCGATTGATATACACTGAATAAACAAGCAAATGGGTAAGAAAATAAATAAAGGCATCATCTGAGTGAAGCAGAAAATTTGGGGGGTGGGTGTGAAGTTACAAGTGGCAGGCAACAGATTGAGGTACCCCACATTATGGACAACATTTGGACCCAAGCATAGGGATTGCAATGGCCCGAATGTTGGTGTGCACCCAAAATTCATATGTTGACAACGTAATCCCCAAGATGATGGCATTAGGAGGTGGGGCCTTTGAACGGTGATTAGGTCATCATGGTAGACCCCTCGTGAATGGGAGTAGTGCCCTCATAAAAGAAATGTCAGAAAGGTCCCTTGTTTCTTCCACGGTGTGAGGACACAGCAAGAAGACAATCTTCTGTGAACCAAGAAGCAGTCCCTCCGCAGACACTAAATCTGTCGGGGCCTTGATCTTGGACTTCCCAGCCTCTAGAACCATGAGAAATAAATGGCTGTTGTTTACAAGCCACCAAGTCTGTGGTATTTTAGTATAGTAGCCGACATGAACTAAGACAGGGACCCTAGGTATAGAAACAATAAATCTAAACCCTAGAGGATGGGCTACCAGATAAGTATCTGGTGACTAGAAGGACTACGTTCATAATGTGGAAATTTTGTCATTAGGAAAACAGAAAAGAGGATGAGGAATTTATTTACTATAGAGGTAATTAGAGGGCAGAGATTCAGCTACATCAGAACTTAGTCAGAAGATAAAAACCCAATAACTGGGTGCTGTGGATTGACTGAATTGTGTCCCCCAAGGTTTCATTTATTGGAAGCTTAATCCCCACTGTAAGTGTTGAGGGTGGGAAATCCTATTATGGTAATTGAAAGGTGGTGCCTTGAATAGGTGTTTAGATTGTAGGACTGAGCTGTAGTGAATGAATGAAAAATGGTGGTCAGGGGCATGGTTTGGAGAGCTTTAAAAGAAGTGAGAGGAGAGTCTGTCACTCTCTGCTCTCTCTGCTCCACCAATTTTGCCGTGTGATACCCTGTCATCACTGTTGCCACCACCAAGACCCTCACCATATATGTTCCCTAGACTTTAGACCTCCCAACCTCTGAAAGCAATAAATTTTGTTTTCTTTATAAATCACCCAGTTCTGTGTATTTTGTTATAAGCAACAGAAATGGACTAATACACTGTGAAAATCATTGCTAGAACTTGAATGGGACCAGCCACAAGATGTTCTTAATGATGAATTACTGATGACCCTCTAGAAGGCAAAATTGGAGCTGGTCTGGCAACCACTTCTATCTGCCACTCTTTCCCTCACCAGTTACAAAAGAGATCATCAAATGTATTGAGTTGTTCCTGTATCCTGATCAACTAAGAAAGTAATTTTCTAGAGTTGTAAGTTATAAAAGGAAAGAAAAAAAGTTGCTTTAATTATAGTTGGAAGTAGGTGAGGACACAGAAATTAAAAAGTCCAGGAAAATCTGAAAGCTGGGTAAATAAGAAAAAAAACCGAGAAGACCTTAGGACTGTGCCCTTTAATTACGAGAGCCGCCTGGAGAAGCTGGGAGTGCTTATCAGTGTTTCACAGCCATGTTTATTTATGTAATAAGAACTCGTCTATAGAGCCTTCAGTGGCAACAAGAATACCAGAAAGAAAGCCAGGTATGTTTGACATTTTGTGGAGCTCTCAAGCTCTCCCTCATCAGAAAGAGAGAAAACTATGAAACTTACAAGACATTGTAAGACTTTACAAGACATTACAAGACTTCTCCATTCATGTTTAAACAGTGTGTACTTGAGCAGAAATGTAACCCATGTGATACTGATTCATTTCTACTATAATCATCAAAATACTGTTTTCCAGGAGTGATTTCATGTCCATGAAAATTTTTGAACCTTTTCACAAAGATTTTTAATCCATTTTCCCCATAAAAAACAGGAAGCTATATTTGCCAACTGTCTACTAACTCAATCACAAAGAAAAACTTCAGATTACCTTCAAATTTTCAAGTCCATGAATTTTAGTAGATTTTCATTTTGACAGTTAGGTTCCCTAACTCCACAAAGAAAGGACAGTGTTTACCCAGATGGATGCGTCTACTTCCCACAGGTTTTACTGGAAGCTGACCTCACCCAGCAAGTAGGGTTCCTGCCATAGTACACGGCCCCTGTGCCCTTTACTGTTTCACAGCAATCGCTCTCCCGCTTCCTTGCTCCCCTGACTTTATTCTCTCCTTTCCACCTTTACATCCATGGTGAAGTGTGTTGTATATTTTGCTTATATCAGGCTCTTTTCTATTCAACATTGTTCTATCAATGAATTAGGTGAGGATACAAGCAGTTCAGATGTTTATAAAGTATAACACGATAATAATAGGACAGGCTAATCTCCTAGATGATAGAGATGGCTGGTTCTAATAATATAGTGAGTTATAAGGAAATACGAAAGCACTTTCCTTAGGTATAAAATATCTATATGCAGATACATAAATGCACAACAAACAGAACAGTTTTCTTAAAGAGGTCATAGTTTAATAGGAACCTCAGCAAAGTAAAGTGGTTTTCAATGGAGAGAAATTTAGATGAGAAATAATATAAATATCTTGATATTATAGAAACTGGGATCATTTAGCCTGAAGATGAAAAATTGCGGGGTTGGGAGAGGGGTAAGACCAGTACAAATAAATTAGAAGACAGGTGCAAAGATCACCTACACATTTTATAGTCAGATTTATGCAGAGACTAGCGAACCAGATGATCCTTAAAATCCCTTCTCCATCTGAGACTCTGTGTTTTCCCCTCCGAGGCCTGTCTAGACCTTCTCCTTCAGGTGCCCCAGTCAGTTTAGAAACGTACAAATACTAACAACTAGTTTAGAAAGCCACAGTATAAAGTCTTCAACTTCAGAAATGGTGATGACTTTCACATCAACTTTTTGACAGCTGTTTTTTTTTGTTTTCTCAGCCTCTTCTAAAAGGGCTGCCTGACCATAGAGAAGATACCTCTGTAGACGATAAGAGATAATGAACTCCATGCCTGAACTTGAAGCATCTTATCAGTTTGTAACCAACTCCCTTTTGCATAGACACATTCCTCAGGTCTTTTTTAAAA
This sequence comes from Galeopterus variegatus, assembly GCF_000696425.1. Taxonomy (NCBI): domain Eukaryota; kingdom Metazoa; phylum Chordata; class Mammalia; order Dermoptera; family Cynocephalidae; genus Galeopterus; species Galeopterus variegatus. Next base: position 9,299 of record NW_007730034.1, read on the forward strand.
TGTCTAAGAACTAATCTCTCCTTTCATGATTTTTAATTATGGAACTGAGTGGCAAGGAATGAGAAATGTATTCGATGATGGAGGAAAATAACAGTCAGGATTTCTCATGACATTTAAGAAAATGCGAAAGTAGGATAAACTCATTTAAGTAACCATTCAAAAGGTTGAGTATTTGGCCACTTTCTTTTCCAGCATAACCATTAACAGTTGTGACCTAAAGAGTTCCTGGACACAAGGCTGAGCATGTGAATGGCAATCTAAGAGAGGGCCTGGTGGCGAGCATTCACTGTACGCACCATCCAAAATGTTCCATTTGGGAAAGCTGAGACAAGAAAGTCAATTCACTTTACAAGATAAAAGGGATGGGGGTCCATTTTTTTGCTTCAGTTTACCACTGTGAGAATTGAAAAGATTCCACTTTCAAGAAAACTATTAATTTTTACAGTGTCAGCATGCTTTTTATAAACTGCATTTTTATGATACCATGCTTGGTGTTGGAAACATTTTATGCTCGAGAGGAAAGTCTGAGCTTTTGCAAAGTGGAGAAACAGTATCATATTTAAACCATTTGATCTATTTTTAAAAACACTGTATTCAAGCCTACAGAACAAAGTCTTTTATAGCCATTTAAACAGTCTTTTGCAAGACATCTCCTAAGTGCAGTATCCTGCTGTCTTTCCTTTGTCTTACCTCCTGCCGTACTCTGCGTGTTCCAAGAGTGTGTGCTGTCCACAGGATCAGATTGCTGAGTGGCCAATGCACAACCCACATGTCAGCAGAGACTCCTCAGCCCCAGCATGAATTAATCAGCTACATCCCACATCCTCTTCTGGTAAAAGCAGTTGATGTGATGAAATGGATGGGAAAGAGTTCCTGCAAGGAAAGTTTAAAGGAACCAGAGGTGTTTTACCTACAGAAGAGAAAAAGCAATTTGAGCATAGTTCTCAAGTTCATGGAGATTTCTTTTCTAAAGGCAATAGATAAGTAAATAAATAATTATGCTCCATGTTCACAGAAAATCAACAAAAGGAAACATGTTCAAATTATATCCAGAGAATCTGCCATTGGGCAAAAGAAGGTCTTTTCAAGGTTTGAGTGATAAAGCAGTAAAATGATCTATTCTGGGAGGTTATAGAGGCTCTTTTCCTGCAGAGATTCCACAAGAGAAGGGTTACTCCTTTGCCTTGGATGTATTAAAGAAAGAAGGTCTGCAGTTAAAATGCAGCATCAAAACCTTGTGGCCCAATAATCCAAGACCGAGATGAACCCATCCTATTATAAAGGCCTGGAGGAAAGTATTGCCAGAACTTCCCTTGGTAATCAATTCCCATGCTTAGCAAGCTTCCCTATCAGGGAATTCCTCTTCATAGGCTCAAAGTCCATCAGTTAAGTCCAGATCTTTCTCCATGGAAGTAAGGATACACAACAATCCATGAGTGGTGCTTGATTTTCTTATGGATGAGGCACCAACTTTCACCCTGGTAAGGTGGTAGTCCACCTAGGCTATTCTCTAATGTGCCTGTCACAGGGCCATAAACAGTAGAGCTTCAAAGAGCACCTACCTGACTCTTCTCACCATGAGTAAAAGAGTCACAAGTGCTCCTGGCTGATCTCAAAAAATATCAACATCATACCCAACCGAACTCAACAAGTACATTTCAGTGACTCTTCTTTGCACATCTTTAGACTAAGTGCTGGGAAAGTACATAATAAAAAGTGTAAGGCATGTTATTGTTATCAGTCTCAAGTGACTAAAACATTTTGGGTAAAAATGAGACATAGGTATATTAAAGAGGTAGAGTGAAACAGCTTTTGTTAAATGACAATGTGATAGATTGAATAAGTAAGGCCTAAAGAAGTCAGAAGGTGGGGACATTTGCAGACTAGAGTAGCTGAGAAAGTCTTCATGAAGGAGATGAGACAAAGTTTGAAAATTTGAATACATATCTTAGCTAATTTTCCATCTACGTGACTTCCTAAACTAACCTACACTCTTCTTTTTCTTTGTAAAGAACACCGGCCTATACCAATGAGCAGCCGATTACTTTCAGTTTGTAAGCAACTTGTCTTGTTTCTAAATGTGAACATTTTTCTACCAGCTGAATATGTTTTTACAGTTTAGTAAAATATTACATAAACTGATAAAACAGTGAAAAAAAGAGCATTTTTAAGAAAGCTAAGTTATATGCCTTGAAAATAGCTGATACAGATGAGTTGCTTTAAAATGTCTTTCCGTTTAGATATTGTAAAGATAGGTAACTTGTACTAAAATTTGAGGAATTCTGTGCATAGATTGTTTCATTAGTATCCTTCTGTTCTTGGTCCACTTTAAGGAAATTGAGTTGGAAAGCATTGCTTATATAAAAAAGACAGCATGAGCTCTAATCCCTGAACTCATACTCAAACATCGGCCATATTTTTAAGAGTTATCATATGTTCACTTATATGTTCGTATTATAAAATAAAATGTTAAAACATGTTACCATTTTTAATGATTTGCTGCTTTAAATGACTGTATTAACCCGTGAACTACTTATCCCATGGCCAAAGTGTCCTGAGAAGCACTGGACCAGAGGAGCAGGGACACAGAGTCTAGCTTCTACTCTCCATTGGAGTTCGATCAAGACGATTCCTTCCCTGGCCCCAATTTTCTATTCCATCAAGTAATTGAAGTAAATTCAGTCTCTGTACAGCTCCTTCCAGCCTCAGAATTCTACGAATCCATGACACCAGCTTTCATGAGCTCTCTGCACATCACAAGCTTGAAATACACGTCTGTTAACTAACAACCATTTGTGTTTTTTACTGTCCTGACCTAGCAGATCTTTAAATGTTCCAGGGCTCCAGCACACCTAGAGCTGATCTTATTTCTCCATGAGACTATTTTTTCTCAGCAGGAAATATAGTATCTTAATTTTGATCTCTGCTGGGCTTGAAACAGAATAGACAGCAAGGTGTGTGAGAAAAAGATACTTTCTACAAATGGAAAAACATGAAAGACAGTTATTAGGGGGGCAGTAAGTTTAGGCAAAAATAAATCCTTAATGCTTTTGGCATGTGCCTCAAGAGATCTGGGAAATACAGTAAGTTCTTTTTATATAAAGCCAGAATGCATCTTTCCCAGCCCACACACATACACACACACACACACACACACACACACACAAACAATGATACATCCTCACCTGGGAAAAAAGAAAAAGGACCTGAAAATGCAAATAAATTGAGGTGGATACTAAATGCAATATGGTATCCAGGAAATGAACTGGATATTAGTGGAAAAACTGGTGAAATCTGAACAAATGCTGTAGTCCAATTAATAGGATGTACCAGGGTTAATTTCTTAGTTTTGACAAATGTACCATGGTATGTTAGATGTTAAAACTAGGAGAAGCTGGGTACAGGATATATGAGAATCCTCTGTACTATCTTTGCATTTTTTTTTTTTTTTTTGCAATTCCAAAGTTATTCCAAACTAAAACACTTATACAAAAAAAAAAAAAAGTACCGAAGATGGTGGAAGGAGACCCACAGAGAAAGAGAGTTTCAGAGAGAAAGAAAAATAATTAAAGAGAAAAAGAGACACCACAATTACTTGAAGTTGATAAGACAAGCAAACAGAAAGGACATTTTTGGGGGGGAGGGAGGAGAGGGAGGAGGGAGGGCGGTTTTGGTAAGGGGCAACATTAATCAACCACAATGTATATCGACAAAATAAAATTTTAAAAAAAGAGAGAGAGAGAAAAAGAGACAGAAAGAGGGGAAGGACAGAGAGGCAGAGAAGTGATGAATGTATTATAAAGAATTATAGCTCATTCTCAGTTTTTATTTACTTCATTTGAGTCTTGTTGGTCTGTGCCTTCAGGTCTCTACAGCTGTAGTGCACAGGCAGTTAGATGTGAGCATTCAACAGTTTTCTGCTAAAATGCTGCACTGTAATAAAAACAGCTTCTCTCCCACCTGCTTACTGCTACATCAAACTGCTACACTGCCAGGATGGGAAGAAAAATTCTGCAATTTAACTTTATTTTTATAAAAACAAGATTTAGGGGCCGGCCCAGTGGCGCACTGCTACAGTGCGCCGCTTGAGAGCGTGGCGGTGCTCCCACCGAGGGTTTGGATCCCACATACAGACCGGTTCCTGCTCACTGGCTGAGCGAGGTGCGGGCGCGACACCGAGGGTTGCGATCCCATTGCCGGTCCCGGTCCGGTGCGGGCACGACACTGAGGGTTGCGATCCGTTGCCGGACACGAAAAAAAAGACAAAAAAAAACAAAAAATCAAGATTTAGTAATCAAAGGTATCCAAGCTGTTACCCTGCCCAGGCTTTCACCAAGGAAAATTATTTTTCCAGCAATAGTGGAAGCCCCTCTGGGTCTCCCTACTCCCTTGCTCTAATACTGAGTTTTCTCTGAACAAAGTGCCTTTTTGCATGAGCCTGATGCCCTCGAGTTTAGAGATACCAGCCTGCAGCCCAGGGGAAGAAATGTCCAGGACTTTCAGAACCCCACTATCTTTTCGTTGGGATGACTCCCTTCCAAGAGACACAGACTACTCCCAGGCCCAAAGGACATTCCTGTAAGTTATCAGAGCCAAATTTGGGCACAAAATATTTGCCAGAGCCTGCAAAATAACATGGCCATCAAGCCAGGAAAGCAGTGGCCATGTAGCTCACACATGGGCAAATTATAGGATATATGTTTTCCTCTGAAGAGGAAAGAGATATTCACAGATGGATTTTCTATGGGTTTTTTAAAGACTTGGAGTAATAAAGATTCATGGTCTTTTCAGATGCTTTCCCCTTTATATCTAAGTCTCTCCTTCCATCAAGGCCCAGTAGAGACAAAGTCGTGGGGATAGGAAAGAAAGGAGAAGGTTGCCTAAGAAAATACAATTTTTAGAGTCTCTAGAAAAAAATATGGTTACTCTAGTAACTACTTTTTATCTTTTTTAGGAACTATTTTTTATCTTTATGTCCCAGGATCTTATACCTAGTCATATCATGTATTCTATAATATTGGTTTAATTGAATCAAATAAAATCACATAAAAATAGAATTTTAATGCCAGAGTTTGTCATTTCATCTCATTCTTTTATTATTTGGGCACTTAGTCACAAAAAAAAAAAAAAAACCTTAAGAAGGATAACTGCATATCAGTCAGACATGTCAGAGCTTACCTGGGGCTAGGTAGCCATGGGCAGGAAAGATACACAACACCATACTTAGAAGAACTTGAGTGAACCACACAGACAGCTGTGCAGTCTGGATTCTAAAATATTGACTAATGTTCTAATCTCAGAACGTTCACTTCAATAAAAAGCCTATGCAGTTCAAATTCCAATTTGAAATGTTAATGAAGACTTTTACAACTCTTGTGGTGGTGGTACATGAACTGCAAAAGAAATGATCTGTTGCTGCCCTCTATGTGTGTATCTTTAATGTAAGTGATTGATGGTACAGAATGATCGTATGTCATCAGGCCACAGGGAGTCATGAGAGGAGAAAGAGAACGAAAGAGAGAAAGAAAAAAGAAAAACCTCTCTCTTTTCAATGCTTTCAAAACTGTGCTACTCCCTGGGGAAATTTGCCTCTAACTTTACGGGAGGCTTCTGGGGCAGCAGGCATGCAGAGGTAAGTGCACCTGCTTCAGGGAGCTCACCTGGGATAGCTTCGCGAGTTACTGATCTCCTAAAAGCATCTGGAGGTTCTGTGACTACTTTGCAGAGTTGAAGAGGACAATAGGCAGGGTTAATTCAATCCCTAAGAGCAAAATAGAATAAGAGGTGATCACTCAATTGCAGAGAGTAGAGGAAACTATTCCGTTGCCTGTGTGGGTGTAGTCCAAGCATTACAGGCTGGAAGTACATCCCGAAATACAATATACTCTATTCCTTTTCTACTCAAAAGCATTTGAAAGAAAAATAATGTGGTCCTCAAATTTTATCCCTCTGAGAAAGTAGCCTTCCACATTAGGAATATTGTTACCCAGAAAATACCCTTGAGATCCATGCCTCATAAATAACACCACCTTACAATGAAGTATTGTTAGTCCTTTGGTTCCTAATTCTCCTTGAATAGTGTCCAAGATCAGCTGGCCTCAGACTGGATTCCGTTCAATCTTAAGATATCAGTGAGGTTTTGGCATTTGTTTAAAAGCCAAAGGATGAAACAGCTAGCTACCTCTAGTAACATAAGTTCTATCATTTATGAACAGAAAGCAACTATTTTAACCACTTTATGATATGCAGCCACTTAAACCAATATACTCAAATTAGAAGTGCTTAAGAAATCATTGAACCTAGCTCAGAATACAGAGGGGAAAGTTGTTTCATTTAAATATTAGGAAATGTTTAGCACAATTCAGGGGTCAGCCAACTGAGACCCAGAGCCCAACCCACTGCCTGCTTTCCTGCACAAAGTCCGACTGGAGAATGCGCATGCCCATTCACTGACTTGTTTTTTTTTTTTTTTTTTTCCCCTTTTTGTCTTTTTTCGTGTCCGGCAACGGATCGCAACCCTCAGTGTCGCACCCATACCAGACCGGACCGGCAACGGGATTGCAACCCTCGGTGTTGTGCCCGCACCTCGCTCAGCCAGTGAGCGGGAACTGGTCTGTATGTGGGATCCGAACCCTCGGCGGGAGCGCCGCCGCACTCTCAAGCGGCGCACTGTAGCAGTGCGCCACCGGGCCGGCCCCCACTGACTTGTCATCTACAGCTGCACCCACAACACAACAGCAAAACTGAGTCGTTGCCATGGAAACCATCTAGCCCACAAAGCCAAAAATATTTACTACCTGGCCTTTTCAGAAAAAGTTTGCTGACCCTTGGATAAGCAATAACATATTCTTCTAAACAAGGTTATCTGGATTCTGAAACTGAGAAAAATATCTCTAAAAAGAAAATCTCCTCTGAATGGTCTCAGGTGAAATATTGTTTCCATAGGTGTGTGCATTATTCTGCATAATAGAATCAATTCTCGGTATTTACTTTCTCCTGGGTAGAGCCTGCCATTCTGCCACATTGCAGCGAGGGTAAAGTCATCAAGGCCTTGAGTCTCTGTATACTGTGAATTAATTAGGCTCTACATGGCTTTTGTTTGAGGAATGTTTAAAGACACTTTAGCTTGCTTTCATTATTGTGTGTTTTTCTTCAGAACTAAGTAAATATCTCAGAAAATTATTTTCCTTTATTTAGAAGTCATCTGAAGATTGTGGAAAGCCCATCACGATTTTTAATGTTTTGTTTGTTTGTTTGTTTTTTAATTCCAAACAGTCTTCATGTTAAGGAGGGAAAGAAGAAAGAATCATATTCTAGCCCTGTCAGCATAATTCCCTGGAGACCAAACATCCTTTTGACTCTCCTTTTTGATTCAAAAGCATTTTATGTGTGCTCTATATTATCTGTTCAGCTAAAAGACACTGATGAAAATGATTAAAATTAATTCTGTTCCAGTTCAATAGTTTCTTTTCAGTAGTTTTTATTTTGCTTAACCAAGTCACTTGGCCTCAGTCACCCCAGTCATGGGAGCCTTGTCCATGCTGGATACCTTTCCCTCTAATCCCCAAAGCCTCATATCCTGTTTTTTACTCTTTCTCTTGATTTTAGCAGATGTTGTCTATTAATGTGTCTGGGAGCTTAGGTTGTGTCAATTACGGGCCACAGAAACAGGCTATTTTCACTCCCTGTGCCTCCACAAAGTTACTGTCCATCTGTCCCTTGCATGAGTGTAACTGTCAGAATAAATAAATTGCAAGTCCAAAGGTGTGGAATGAACAGGCTGTTGAGACTCAGACCGTGTGGGTTGGAAACTGCATCGTCCCGCTTTACTCATGGCAACTATAAGCCTCACTTGCCTAACGTGGTCCAGGCCAAGCTTCCTTGTTTCTAAAAATCTGCCACCCATCTGACCTTCCTTGTCTGAGTGTCAAAACACAGTGTAAATCAAGAGCTAAGCTGTGAATGTGTATTAAGTATGTGAAGTAAAAAAATGAAAAACGACAGGTAGTCTGGTCTGGCTGAGCATAAGATCACGGGGAAAGCTGGTGAGGACGAGGCTGGAAGAGATGGGATGAGCCCTGAATACCTTGCTGAGGCATCTGGCGCTCATTCTCAAGGCCACGGGAGCCAGTGGAAATGTTTAACTAGTCAGGACACCTGGGTCCTGGGGCTTCATTCATTTCCCATTAGCTGGTTGACTCTGAACGTTATTTGACCAATTCATCCTTAAGTTTTACCAGTAGCTAAAAGAGGAAAGTAAAACCTGCTAAAGTATGACTCAGTATTATTCAGAGAAACAAATAAAATATGTTTGCAAAATATGTGTAACAATAAGGTTTTTCCATTTTTATCATACTCATGATAATGGCCCAAGTTATTCCACCACTTTCAGTTCACTGAACCCATTTGAGCAGAGTGGACCCAAAATGCCTGGCCTGGAGTCCTGGCTCCACTACACACAGTGTGACTTGCCCAAGCCTCAAATTCTTCATCCAAAAGATGGAGACAATAATAGTACCTACTTCACGGTCTTCATCCAAGAAATGGAGGGCTGGCTAGTTAGCCCAGTTGGTTAGAGCTCAGCCTTATCACAGCAAGGTCAAGGGTTCAGGCCCTGTACCTGCCAGCTGCCAAAAAGAAAAGAAAAGAAAAAAACGAAGATAATAACAAAACCTACTTCACAATCTACTAAACAGTAAATATTTAGGGTGGGAATTAAATAAGGTAATTCATGTAAACCACTCAGGACAATGTTTGACATGATAAGAGATAATAAATAGTTTTATCCTTGTCATGATTAATGGCTCACAATGGGAATGTTAGACGTGTGTGAAGGACAGAGCTCCAGCTCACACCCCACATCACCATGGAGTGTGTGCAGAGTCTCTCCAGTGGAGGAGTTTTAGTACTTGATGGATGCCTTTTCTTGGCTTGGTGAGCAGTGCACACAGTAGCTGCTCAACAAACATTAGTTCCTGCATTTAATAAGCGTTCAACGAATATGTGTTAAGCTTCTAACTCATGCCATGCAATGTGAAAGACAATATTAAGCAAAAAAACCTAGAGTCTGGGTTTTACAAGCCAAACAATGAACAGTGGCGGGCACTAAAGGAACGCACTGTAGGGCCACCTAGTCCAGTCCAGGAAGGCCAGGGAGAACCCCGGAGGAAATACGAGTCATATGTAAGCCTCTCACCACATACTAAAATCAACTCAAAATGGGTTAAAGACTTAAGTGTAAGACCAGAAACTGTAAAATTTCTAAGGGAAAATATAGGTGAAACATTTTAGGAACTGAGTGTGGGCACAGAACTTTATGAACATGAGCCTGAAAGCACAAGCAACAAAAGAAAAAAATAAACAAATGGGACTATATCAGACTAAAAAGCTTCTACACAGCAAAGGAAACAATCAACAGAATGAAACGACAACCTACAGAGTGGGAGAAAAGTTTTGCTGAGTATACATCTGACAAGGGATTAATATATCCATAATATACAAGGAACTTAAGCCATTATACAGTAAAAAACCAAATAACCCAATTAAAAAATGGGCAAAGAAGCTGAATAGACATTTTTCAAAGGGACACATACAAATGGCCAATAGGTACATGAAAAAAATGCTCAACATCACTACTCATCAGGGAAATGCAAATTAAAACCACACTGAGAAATCACCTCACCCCAGTTGAACTGGCTATAATCAAAAAGACAGAAAATAACAAATGCTGGTGAGGGTGCGGGGAAAAGGAAACACTCCTACACTGTTGGTGGGACTGTAAATTAGTACAACCACTATGGAAAACAGTATGGAGGTTTCTCAAACAACTACAGATTGATCTTCCATATGATCCAGAAATCCCTCTTCTGGGTATCTACCCAGAGGAATGGAAATCATCATATTGAAGGGACACCTGCACTGCCATGTTCATCGCAGCTCTGTTCACAATAGACAAGATAAGGAACCAACCTAAATGTCCATTGATGGATGACTGGATAAGGAAACTCTGGTATATATATGTACTCCATGGAATACTACTCTGCCATAAAAAAGAATGAAATTCTCCCACTTGCAACAACATGGATGAGCTTGGAGAAACTTATGTTGAGTGAAATAAGCAAAGCACAGAGGGATAAATACCGCATGTACTCACTCATAAGGGAGAGCTAAGAGAGAAAGAAGGAAGGAAAGACAGACAACAGTGGTGTGTTGGACTTGCAGAGGGAGAGAACACACCTAGGGATACACAGTGGAGTGGGGGGAAGGAGGGATGGGAAGGGAGGTCGGGGATAATTGGGTGGGGGACACAGGATATAATCGCAATTTGTGGTAACAGGCATACTGCCAGTATGGATCTGGCCATCACATCTTGGGCACAAGTAGTGAAAATCAACTTTGTTCCTATGAAATTCATAACCAATAAAATAAATAAATAAGCCGAGGTTTGAAGTAGGAAAAGGCGTTTACCATGTAAAGCAAGGCGGTTCAAGAAGAATATTTCATCGGGGGCAACAAGATACGGGAAGTCTCCCAGATAAGTGAGATCATGGCAATCCATAGACTAAAAGAAACAGTATGGTAGAGAGCAAGATATGATGGAGAAAGGCAGTGCGGATAGGAAGGCATCTGATGGCAAGGGCACTGAACGTAGGCGGATGTTTGAACATCATCCTGAAGGCAGCAGGAAGCAATTAGGGTTTCAAGCAAAGGAGTGTGAAATGATCGTCTTTGCATTTGAGAGAAATTGGAAACAAATGAAGTCACTCGCTATATGTAGAGAGTGAAGTGGTCCAGCTGAGAAGTGATGATGGCTTCTATTTTTAAACTTAACATTTGTCCATAAAGGCCAGCAGCCGAGAGGTCTGAGATATTCAGGAACAAGAATTGAGGGATTGAGGGGGAAATGGAGAATGGTGACAGGCTGAGAATTAAGCTACACATTTCTAAGAGTGGAGCCTCCTCCTTGCTCTTATCTCTAAATTTCAGTTGTGTTAAGTGATCAAAAACCATATCATTTCAATTTATGATACTGCATGCAATGGCAATAAAAGAAAAAAATATATATTTAATTATGTGCTTGCAATCCTCCCCATCTCCGCCTACCGCCCCCCACCCACCTTCCAAGAAAAGATTCTTGCTTTGGGGTTCAGCTCTTAATCTGCCTTTGCTCCAGTGTATGCATGAAAAAAGCTCCAGCAGAAAAACTGAAAAACACATGAGGGACCAGGTTGGTTTACCTAACAAGTAACTGAGCCAGAAAGAGGAGGAAAGAAGCACTAAACATAGTTAGGTTTATGAAACTTTGAGAAAGCTTGATGTGGCTGTGGAGAGATATTTGGGGTGCAGTAGAGGGTAGGATATTAAGATTGAGATAAATGGAGAAGAACATTTTAAGAAGTGTTTCTGTGTTATAAATGATGCAATCACATAAAAGTGCAGTAAGCATTAAATTTTTTTCCAATCATTTTAAATGCAGGAGAGACATTTCTTTGATTGCAACACCATGCTGAAGGGGGCCACCAGACTTCTAAGCTATGGAAGGGTTACTTACATAAGAGGTCTTCCCAGAACTTAAAAGATCCTTTTCCAGAAAGGTCTGCTTAGAATTACTGCCAAGGAGGAAAGAAAAGAGAAAAAAAAATAGTCATTTTCTTTACGTAGAATATAAAGTAAAAATGTTGGCAGAACCTGATCTTTTCCTTTCGATTTATGCTTACTTAATAGTATTTAGTAGGAAAGGTCTTGAGAAAGATAGATTAAAAAGGAGCGTCAAGGTAAAAACACCGACCCAGATATCCTGAGCGGGAAAGGAAGAGACATGGAGTAATCCTTATCTGCTTAGCAGAGAGCAGAGTAGGGGTTTATGCCCTGTTGCTACTTAACATATTTCACATAAATGAATCAACCAAAGAGTGGAAGCTAAATCACACAATTTAGCAGACTGGACGAATAGGAGATCTAAGACCCAGAAATGAGAGAAAAATTACTACTTTGACAAAAATTTAAATGTGACTGATAAAAAAATCCAAATGTATTTTAGCCTTTTATCTTCAGAGTGCAATTACCTCAAGCAAACAATTGCTCAAGCTGCGAGAGCAAGCCATGTTTGGTTTGGAGGTGTAAGAAAGCAAGCAGCCCAAGGAGCACACAGCCAGGTCATTCAGATGGGTGAAGTGTGGGGCATGGAGGGGCTCTCCTTCACAAAAGTAGGTCTTTGAGTCTATATTTTAAACTTGCATTGTTCACACAGAGAGGATTAGGGCTTGGGGTGTTTTGTTATCTTCATCCTAAGAACAGTAATGCACTTGTCTCTGCACAGTATTCTATCCAGTTCACTGTTCAGGGAATACAAAATCAAGTACGCCAAGGATGCAGCATCCTACTGCTTTAGCACCCAGTCCCTCACGCAAGCCTCCCACGGCTCACGGGCCAGGTCTTTATTCTAGACCCAGATTATGTGATAAAAGGGAAACTGCAAGTGACAAAGAAACATATTTGGTTGCTGGATCTTCAGTCAGCATGCACATGTATGAAGAGCTGAAGGATTCTCTTTTTAAGCCTTTGTGTTCAGCCGTGAAGGAAATCAGTTTTGAGTATACATCACTGAAACAGTTTCTTCAGTTTGTTCCATATGCTGCACCAGGTACCAGCTTCACACTGCTGGCAGCTCCCATCAGAATGCCACAGCGAGACACTTAGACAAATCTACAAACATCCAAACAGTAGTGTGTGGTCTCACTTAATCAGCAGGATATGCCTATACACGAACGCAAAGGGAACGCTTTCCTTTCTGTAGTCCCCCAAAGAAGGATGGAAAAGATAGGACCTAATCCCTGCATAATCACAACCCTGAAGAGCAAGTGAGCTGTCAGAAATAAGAACGCTGGAGCAATTACTGATTACTCAATCCAGGCATTTCCAAAAGACGTTGCACATGATTATTAATCTGCATGGACTAAAGATGAGCAACACATTCTTCCCAATCCCCTGCCGTCCACAAGACAGCATCAGAATCAACAATGGGTCACTGTAATTTTACTCCACTTTTATTTCTAAATGACTGTCTCATCTCTGTAAGTCAAAGATGGCCAATAAGTTATCATTTTTATAAATAAGTAAGTTGAATAAGGTAAACTGTCCCTCCACAAATTTCCTAAGCTATTAACAAGCACCTGAACCCAGAAGTCCAAATTCCCAGTCCAATGCTTGTCCCATTAGGCCATAGAGCTTCCTGTAGCTACTTCCATGAAGGGCTAGAGCAGTTTTTCTCAACCTTGACACTATTGACATTTTGGACCAGATACTTCTTTGTTGGAGGGTTGGGGAGGAAAATTGTCCGGTGTGTTGCAGGGTGTTTAACAGCATGCCTAGTTCTACCCACTAAATGCCAGTAGCACCTCCCCAGATGTGCTAAGCAAAAATGTCTCCAGATACTGCCACATGTTCCCTGGAGGGCAGAATCGCCCAGTTGAGAATCTCTGGTCTAGAGCAATATAAGATTATCTCTTAAATTACTAATTAAGTATGTAAGTCCATTTTAGGAACTTAATCACAGTCTTCTAAAAATATCATACTGTTTGTTTTTGGAAACACTATCATAAACCCCTAAAATAAACTTCTAATTATACTACAGTTTAGCCATAAATTAAATCATTTCTTTGGTGATCATTAAACAATTCAGAGGATCCCTTTCACGTAAATATAAGTGTTACTTTTAAGCCCAATAGCAAACGTACACTTATAGTCTACTCGTCTGTTATAAGGTGTGAAAATATACATCATCTCATAATCAGTCCCTTAGCCACTGCTACACAGACATTCTCAGAATGCTGGAATTCATTCCGTCACACCATGTTATATGTGGATGATGTGGGACCTGGGGGTTTTGAGTAACCACTAAGTTCTGGAGACCTCTAGATTTATAGAGGTACCAACCAGGAAAAGTTGGATTATTCTAGAGTCAGAGCATATTTATAATTGCCCACTAAAGCCAAATGTAAATTTCAAGTTAGTGAGTATAAACATCTTTTGCAATTTATTAGTCCTTTAGTAATTATCTTCTTGTACCCGTGAAGTAGTTTGAAATGGCTTTCCATCGCTGGCAGTTTCTGGAAGATGCAATTCTCTACTCTGAATATTTTAAATCTGAATTTTACAGAGTCTTTGCAAAATTGGGCCAAGTGTACTCATCAAAGACCACTGAATTGGAAAATCACTGGTCCATTATTCGGACCATATTTACATGAAGATATTGGGTGAAGCCTGCTGTAGTGCTCACCTCTTGTTATGGGTTTTTTTAAAAGACATTCTCATTACACACATAGGAATATAAGAAATGCCACACTAAATTGGGGCCAAGAATCTTTCAGAAATAGCATCACCACAGGACATGTAGTAAGAGAGTGGCATTGTCTCTTCAAGCAATATGATTGTGTGACAACTGGATATATGCAAATTGAATATTTTAGGAGTTACTCCAGACCAGGACATCTTGACTTCAAATGAAATCCATTCATTCAGAATTTGAAGTTCTGTTTTTCCTGGAATACTGATTCCAAGGAGAAAAATTGTCTTGGGTTGAAAATTAGAGTAGAGTAATACTTTTCAGAGGAGTGACGGATAAGCTATCTTCCTTCACATTATGCTTTTAAATATAAGGTGACCATTCAGTGAGCTTACCTGAGTGACCATTCAGTGTCAACTTATCTCCATTGCTGGAAAAAGAATGATAGATGACAACACAGGATCATACTTGAAAGAACTGTCTCCCAGCAGCCACAGCCTTTGGTAACCAACAGCAAAAAAGCTTTCAGCTACCTTTCTGAAAGGGACTGGGAAAATGGCCAGCAGTGTATAAACATCATCACCACCCTACCACAACCTACCGAGACTTGAGTTAAACACTGGAATTAGATAACAACGATAGGTTTGAGTTTGTACACACTAAAAATTATAAGTGATTCAAAACGTACAATTGAGGACTGTTCCCGTACTGGTGAATTTAGAAATTATTGGCTTATATGAAATATTACAGTTTAGGTCTATTAGAATGAGAAGCTTGACCCTGAGGGAAAAGAAAAGACATAATGTATGTTTAACATAGAAAATGTAGCATTTCTATGGCATAGTATCATACTCCCAGCTTAGCTCAAACACATTGTCACTCTACTAATAAGTGTGTTGCAACCAGATTGGCAATAATAGTATTAGAAATCCCTTAATCTTGCCTTTTTTTTTTTAAAATGGCTCACTGTCATAGGAGAGAGAAGTGGGTACAAAAGCATGTGAATTCAGTTGGTGTTGAACATTTGCCCTGAGTGTATTTTGCAAAGAAAAGCCATTTGTGTATGGAAAAACAATAATCTAGTCAGGAGCAAGTTCCTGTGTGTTTTGCAATCACAAGGATACTTGCTAACTTGCTTGCCAATGTTACAAGGAGTCTTTCAAAAGTTAAAATAGCAGAGATTATAATGTCCACATGTTGGCCGACCTGTTTGTCCTTCTTGGAATAGCAACTGGAGTTAAGGGTAGGCAGAGGGGTGGGGTTATGGTAGGTGGGTCATGGGGTATTGGATTTGCATTTGGCTGTTTTTCCTATTTCCATTAGATGAGAACTGATGGAATCCCTAGAATAATACTGCAAACATCATTCTGGCACTTCTGAACAGGAGTCATTTGACCAACATCTGTCCCATGACACCACTGGGGAAATAACAATAAGATCCAGGCACATGAATGTGAAGGGTAGTAAAACCTTGAACACAAAGATTAGTTAGAACTGGTTACAATAAAAATATGAACATCATCCTGAGAAATACTTCAGGACCCTTCTTAAGAAAGAATAGAAATCATTTGTTCTCACAACCAGGGACCTGAAGAAATTGTTTATTAGCTGAGACAACACAATGAGACACCTGTTCCCAAAGATTGGCTTCCTAAAACACAGATTATCTCTGAATGGACTACGTATCAGTTTCTACTGCTGTACAACAAATCACCTCCAGACTTACTGGACTAATAAAAACAATGTATTATTTCTCATGATTCTGTGGATTGACAGGGCTGAGCTGGGCAGTTCTTCCCTACTGGGTATATCTAAGGTCACTCACGTGGCTTCACTCATCTGAGCCATCAGCTGCAGCTGGAATGTCCAGATGGCCTCTCATGGTGCATAGCCTCTCTCCTCGTGGCCTCTCACTCACCACTCTAGCCCAAGCTTCCTTACGGCATAGTAATCAGCATCTAAAAGTAAGAGCTCCAAGATGACAAATCCCTCTGTACAAGCACTTTTTGAGCCTATGTTTGCATCATGCTTGCTAACATCCAGTGGGCCACAGTGATTCCCATGACGAAGCCCAGTCACTGAGAAGAGGCTACAGAAGGGCATGAATACTGGCAGGCAGGGTTCACTGGGGCCACCATGTATGTAACAGTCTATGACAGACTCACAGGAACTTGCATCCCATTACCTCGCATTGCATTACTTGTTTTATGTTACAGTAATATCACATTATATTTGTGGCATTGGATTGACTGAGAAATTCAAAATCAAACCATGACTTTCTTAGGACATCGTAACTGGTCAAAAAGAAAAAAGAATCGGGCCGGCCCAGTGGCACACTGCTACAGTGCGCCACTTAGGAGCGCGGCGGCACTCCCACCAAGGGTTCGGATCCCACATACAGACCGGCCGCTCACTGGCTGAGCGAGGTGCAGGCGCGACACTGAGGGTTGCGATCCCGTTGCCGGTCCCGGTCCGGTACAGGCGCGACACTGAGGGTTGCGATCCCGTTGCCGGTCCCGGTCCGGTACAGGCGCGACACTGAGGGTTGCGATCCCGTTGCCGGTCCCGGTCCGGTACAGGCGCGACACTGAGGGTTGCGATCCCGTTGCCGGTCCCGGTCCGGTACAGGCGCGACACTGAGGGTTGCGATCCCGTTGCCGGTCCCGGTCCGGTACAGGCGCGACACTGAGGGTTGCGATCCCGTTGCCGGTCCCGGTCCGGTACAGGCGCGACACTGAGGGTTGCGATCCGTTGCCAGTCACAAAAAAAGACAAAAAGGGAAAAAAAGAAAAAAGAAAAAAGAAAAAAAATCTTTCCAACTACTGGGTATTTGGGGTTTACCAAATACCAGTGTAACCTCACTTTCCCCCACTAATGTAATCTCCACCTTTCATATTACTAAAAGACAAGATGCATTTTGTAGAACTGGTACCAACCAAACCAGTGGTGGCCTAGAGGGTGGTTAAGATAGCTGTCATCAGATATTCAAATTATTTTACCATTTTCAGATTTTATTATTATGAATTAACTATTAGAATATATATACACTTGCCTCAATTTTTCTACACACTTATGAGGGCTGAAACTCATTTGGACCCTCTCAGCTGCTTGGCAGAGCCATGGCAGACCCCATCCTGACACAGGTCCCCACCATGCCTCTCACACTAGGCTGAATGCTGCTGTCTGGGGTCCTTAGTCAATCTCGGCACCAAAATATTACACGTCAAAGTCAGATACTTGAGATTGGTCATTTCCAACCAGCCTCTGACTCCTCCAACCAATGAAATATAGTCCCGCCTCCACCTCAGCCCCATCCCTATCTCCTCAGTCTCCTTGTCCCTCGCTCCTTCTGGGCTTTCTCACTACTTGCTCCTCCCACTACTGGCTGTCCACGACATCGCCTTCCACTGTCCTTACAACACCTTCTTGCTGCTATAAATACAGCTTCAAAAATCTCTTCACTAAATGCTACACCTCCCACAACCCCGAATAGCTCTGCCCTCTCCAGTCAAGCACATTATGGGTTAAAAGGTTGAAATTTTCCTGTCTTCTCAATTCTACTTTGAAATAATTACTCTTCTATTCTTGTGTGAGATTTGGACCATTTGTCAAAACCGCTGTCAAACCCTGCTGTGGCCCTCTACGACTTGAATACTGCCGACTCTGGAGTCCGTTTCTCTAGCCACGTCCTCCCTTAGCCCAGGGTTTCAGACTCATAGCTACAAGTCTGCTGCTGGAAATCTCTACCTGGCTGTACTGAAGGTATCTTAACCTCAGTGGTTTGAAAACCAGACCCACTATCTTCCCCTTAAACCGTCCCTTACTCCAGTGTCATCTGTATTAGTATCATGCAGATTAAAACTTGGAAGTTGCCCTTTACTCTGTCTTCTTCTTCATTCCTCATGTCCACCAGCCAGGGTCCTGTTGATTTTCCGAGTGGGATGTTTCTAGAATCCAGCTCCCCCTACAGCCACCGCTGCCTATTTCGGCTCTCAGCATCTCTCACCCACACTACTGCAGCCATGCCTTACCTGGCCTACCTGCTTCCAGTCTTGTTATTCTGAAATCTGTCCTCTGCAGTCACCTGCATAAGGATTGACAAATACAACATTGTCACTGCTTACCTTAAAAACCATCAATGAGTCCCTATTCATTTTTTTTGCAAAATGTTGAGCACATTCTACATGCCAAGTATTCCTTAAGTGCTGGGAACATAAAAGTGGGCAAAACAGACTAAGCGTTAGTCTTCAGAGAACCACATTCTGCTGAAGAAGACAATAGGAAACAATTTTTTAAATAGATAACATTATCTCAGGAAGTGATGGGTGCTGTGAAGAAAATATGGTGAAGGATTATAAGTTGTCAAGAAGTACCATTGTAGATTGGTTGTTCAAGGAGGGCACTTTGAGGTAACATTTGAGGAAAAGCAGAGTGACCAGAGAGGGGGAGCCAAGTATATATTTGGGGGCGATATCCCCATCCGCTTCAGGATTGTCTGAGTTCTCTAACAGCGTGGATGGAACACTCTGTGCTGACATCTGCAACCTCTTCCCCACATTCACTCTCTCACTTTCTACTAGCAGCGTTAGCTGCCATCATTTCTGCACAGTCACCATCCCACTACTTACTGTCACTCCTGTGCACACGCCCTGCCCCTGACTGAGCCACCCTCTCCACCAGCTCCAAGTCTTCACCAGCTCCAGGCAGTTTTCCCTGAGTACCTGTCTGCACACACACGAATGCACACACATGCATATGCACACACACATGCACACGCACATGTGCACACACATGAACACACATGTGCACACATCCCAAATATTAGTAAAGTTTTACTTCATGCACCCAATTTGAAATAATGCACATCATCAATTTTTTTTAATTCATCGAGTTTGTTTAATTCCAAAGTCAGCATGCTTTCTTTCAACCATTAACAAATGGTGGTAAATATAAAGAGCAGCCATTTGGGGCCACTTTTATGGGGAAAATTGTCTGTAATTTTGTTTTTTGTTTTTTCTTTGGTGTTCTCATCAGGTTTTTATAGCGTATTTTTAGTTCCTCTATGTCTAAATACAATTTACCAATTATGGGTCAATTTTGCCTAGCGACATAGGTAACATGCTACCTTATGAGGTTGCTAGTGAACGGAGCTAGGAAATTAACTGAAAGTTAACCAGAGGTAAAATACACATGCATAATAGGAAAAGATTTTGTTTCATTATTTTTAAAAACACAGCTTTTTGAGGTATAATTGAAATACAACTAAGTAAAGGATTTTATAGTATACACATGTTTTGACAAATGTACACATGTATACAAATGAAACCATCACCACAATCAAAATAATGAATAAACCCACCTCCCCCAAATGTTTGCTTGTGCCCCTCCTTAACTCTCCCTTCCATTCTTCCCCAGCTGCCCCCCATCTGCAGGCAACCACTTACCTGCTTTCTGCTAATATAATTTAGTTTGCTGACTGGCCAGTTAGCTCAGTTGGTTACAGTGCAGCATTGCAGCACCAAGGTCACAGGTTCAGATCCTGGCCAGGCACACACACACTAAATGCAAAAAACAAAGGTCCATAAGTTAGTTTTCATTTTCTAAGACTTTACATAAATGGAATAATATGAGTATATACATCTTTGAAGGGAGGAAGAGGAACTGGCTTCTTTCACTGAGCATAATTATTTTGAGATTCTTCTATTTTGTATGTGAATCAATAGTTCTTCCCTTTTTACTGCTGAACTCTGTTCCATTGTAAGAACGTCTCACAATTTGTTGAACCATTCACTCGTTTGTAGGCCATTTACGCTGTTTTTAGTCGTGGACTATTAGTTATATTGTTGCTTTTTTGTTTTTACAGTATATTTGTTGGAAGCAAAATACAGACAAGGTCAATGTATAATTATATAATTCCTACTGCCTTTCTTAGCTAGAATACATCTGTAAATAGAAATTTCCTTTTATCAACATTTTGGTGACACTAAAGCATAGATTGTCCTGGAAGAATAGCAATTATGTTTAATTGAACTTTCATTTCAGATGAGAATATCTTCTCACCCACAGGAACAACCTGGATTATAGCTCTTTCCTGATCTATAGAACTTCATACCCATAGGACCCCATAGCTGTGCTTCAATTTGACTGGGCACCAGAGACAAGAAGAGAAGGTGCCAGGAACAACTCTGACTGCCTGTACACCTTGAATTTTTTTGAACTATGAGAGCTTATTAGGAATGCATCCTTCACAATTTAAGTTTGATCATCTGTTTCCTCCATTGCCTGTGAGTTCCTTGAGGACAGAGATTGAGTCCTGCAAAGCTGCATGCCTACAGCATCTAGCACAGTGCCAGACACACAGCAAGCTCCCAATGAGCATTTCTTAAGGAACATGAATATTGAATTAAATTCTATTGCAAGACTACAGGATCTTGTGCTAAAAGAGCTGAAGCTCTGATTCTCAATAATACAGTATCAACTAGGAAGAAGAGCTTGAACTCACCTGGAAAAGGAGAAAAGTTTTGTGTTTGTTCTGCCTCTGACCCATTCCTCCTTTTACTCCTGAGTCTGTCAGTAGATTGTTGTTTTGTTTTTGAGCTTATTAAGAATTTTTACAAGTTAGCTATACTTTTGACTTAGGGATGGACAATTAGAGATTAATTGCTATAATGTTACTTGATGGCAGAATAGATAGATGACAGATAGATAGATAGATAGATAGATAGATAGATAGATAGATAGATAGATAGATAGATAATGACTTGAACACAGTCTGTTCTCTCCTTCTCTTCCTGACAACCATGTAAACAGCCCACTCACACATGATGATTCATGGTTGATAGGATCCCTCAAAGTATCATGGTGCAAATCACTTAATGCAGAAAATTCATTGTATCTGGAATGATTTTTTAACTTCATTCTTTTCAGAATAATTATTTCAAAAATAAAAACCAATGTGCACTTTGGAGAGAGACAAACTAGACTGTGAATTTCAGTTACACCTACTGTGTGCCTTCGAGTTCAGCTTACCCTGTCAACCCTCAGTTTCTTCATCTGTAAAGTAAGAATAATAAAACGTACATTCAGAGTTTTTGTGGGGATGGTAAATAACATACATAAAATGCACAGTATAGTGCTCAGTAAATGACAGCAATGATTATGACAAAGCTTGAGGAGTGTGATCCTTCCTGGGGTGGACTTTGGAAGGATAAATCCAGTATTAGGGAAAGCCTAGACTTTAGAGTCAGACAAATTGGGATTCGAATTTTGGTTTTGCTATTTCTTTGTTCTGTCACCTTTAATAATTTGCTTAACCTCACTGAACGTCCTCCTTCTTCTGTAGAATGGTAAATAAGACATTGCATAGGTTAGGCGAGAGAAGTAAATGAAATAATGTTCGTGTAGTATTTGGCATGTAGTAAGGATACCTTAAATTTTAGTTCTCCCTTCTTCCATTTTTGACAATAATATTTTTCACTTATATCCTATATATGCAGACAGACTTCTAACTTTCTGAAGGTGTGTAATTGGTATTTGCCAGAAGTGAAACTTGAACAGTGACTCCAGCCAAGACTATCCTCTGAGAAGTGAACCACAGCTACCCACATATTCAACTCCTGCATCCATCTAGAGAGCACGGCTCCTGTTCTTGAGCCAAATCATACTTTCTTTAAGTAATGATCTCATCCAGAGCTTCCCTCTCACTTCATTCCTACCTCCCTCCTGCAGAGACCCTCTATTTCCACTACCCTGAACGCCTCAGCTGATATTCCAGGGAGCCAGCCCTGCCTAGGTCATCTTCAGACCAGGAACTTGCTCTTCTCCGAAATATTTATTTTGTTAAAGCAAACCAAAGGGTTCTCAAGTTCACCCAAACAGCAGGTATCTGTTTTTGCCAAGAATGCTCCTTTCATATTAAGGACATTGTTTCAGGCACCAGAAATATAAACGATGGAAAAGCTGAGTACAGGTCTGTGTGGTTCCCTCGAGTTTAGGTTACCCACAGAAACCGAGCAAGGAGCAAGGAACTGGATAACGTATTAACCCTTCCCACTAATGGTGTCTGAGAAGAAGAAAGCATCTCAGCTCACAAAGCCTTGAAGTTTAGAACCGTAATTCTTACTCTTTGACTGCTGTGTGACTTTTGGACACAAGTTTACAATTCAAGCTGCAATCTCAAAATTAAAAAATAAAGGGGTAAAATTGAGGAGAGATTTTTAAAATAAAATTTAAGTAATAGATGCAAATATTTGTTGCTTGTTTGTACTGTAAAGCTCTACAGTGGGACAGAACCCGAGACCCAAGAAGACATAGAATAAACCATGAATGGTACCTAATAGCTACAGCGATTTCTGAGTTGAGATGCAAAATTCAGGTGATATTATTTTTAAAATGCACAGAGAGCTTGGAAAGAAGATGCCTTCTGAGGTTCTCTCTGTATAATTATGTTAATTGAACCATCTTTGAGTACTTGATGGCTATTTCTTGCTTCTACCCGTCACATGTGTGCTGGCCTCCCTGCTAGAAAGCATAAGGATCTGAAGAATTTCACCTCACGCCTTCTTCTGTCCTCTGCAACACTCACCGTGATGCCAGCAGTGTGCTGGTAGAATGGGTGGATAAATGAGTGAGTGCTAGATCATGTAACATTATATTAATGTCCTAAAACACAATCTGTGTTTCAGTTACTACAATGAAAATTGATAACTTCTATGATACAAGGTGATCTTAGACTTACAATGGGGTCATATCCTGAAAGCCTATCGTAAGTTGAAAATACAAGTTGAAAATGCACATAGTACCCTGATAAATCTATAATAAAGTTGAAAAATTATAAGTTGAACTATTTTAAATTGGTGACCATCTGTATTTTTAAAAGTTGACAAAATTCCCCAATAAAAAGAGAAGGCTGAATTACCATCCAAGAAGATATGAAAGTTATAAGAAAACTTTAGAGTAAAATAACTAATTATTATTTCTGTTCTACCTTCTTACATAAGAGATATAAGGTAGGCAAATTCTAAATTCTCAATCTTACAAATTGATTGCTAGAAAATAACAGCACATTGGATTTATAAGAATTTTACACTTTGGAAAGCACTTTCCCATATTTTACCTCATTTAAGTTTTTGAGCAACTCTAAGAGAGTCTCCCATGAACCAGGCAACTTGACTAATAACCTCCCCTCACGTTTCATTAGTTCCTCCCCTCAGTATCTGTCGGATCAAAATGAATGAATGTTTTTTACCGTAGTTATGGAGGAGGCACATGAAGTTAAGTTTTATTTTTATCAAATTGCTGGAGTGAACTGGATCCCATGGTGCTTTGCGTTCTTGTGTCTCACCTGGTCACTGTTTCCTATTTGCACTGCTTCTTATGGTTTCAGAATGTGACATGGTAAGAGCCTGTGGACTATGCTCTGAGGAAGGGACATTTGCTCAAGCTCCTGTGAGTATTTTTCTTTAACTGAAGTTTCCTAATACAAAACCATGTAAAGTACAAATGCCAACTTATAACAATTTTACCCACAAACTATATTTAAGCAAGGCACAGTTACCAAATAAAATAAGATTACAGAAATGGCTTTACTGCCTAGGAAAAAAAAAAGATGTTTACAGTTAACCCACGATAGTAAGCTGACAACTTCAAATAAAGGCCACAGTCCTGAGAGCCTGTTAACTCAATTTTACATAGGCTCAGTGTAGTGTTTCATGTCATGGATAGAGTTTCTCTACTGCTTTTAAGGGTGGACTTGAGAAGCCTTCTTCCTGCAATTAGTACAATGGAGGACGTAAGGGTGGAAATGGAAGACTTTTCCCCTGTTCATCTAGGCAATGAAAAAGTTTAAAATTATAAATAGTCCCAAGGTTAAATAAAGGTCACATGGATTATCCCTGACTCCATCATTGTGCTCATGCTTTGAAAGAATTTCCTGCTTAAAAAATAATTCTGGTTTCACCACATCTTAAAATAGACCCAGTCTATTGTCCATCAACTGATACATGACCCTGGAGGACATTCTTAGCTGCCCGGGATATACCTAGCACGGCCTGTTCAACCTTCTCATAACAGAGGGAGGTGGTGTGTTTTCAAAGACGGTGGTGGCCAGTGCTAGCCCCTCAATAACTTTCCTTCAGTCTCATCAGTGCATTTGTGATTCCCTGCTGCTCTCGCTAACCCTCAACTGTGAACTCTCTGCACAAGGACTATGCTTCAGGCCTTTTTGACTCTCCAGCACCAATGGTTCTTATCCCATAGGAATCTATCATTTAAAAATATTGAATGAATGAAAAAATGGTGACTGTATACATTTCTTTTGTTATGGCCTTTCTAGATCAGTAACTAGTGAGATAAATAATCTTAAAGTTCTGATAAATTAATAGATCATATGTTTCATGTATTAGCTACCACCAATGAATTTAATTATGAGAAAATTGAAAAGATCCAAGCACCCTGAAAAAATACTTTTCCACATGTTGACCAAAGCTCGAGATTCCCATTGCACGTTTTATTTCTTAGTGGATGAATTTGTTCCCACATAATCATTAAACATTCTCAGTTATTATTATGACAAGTAAGTGTGGTGGAAGCACAGTTTGAAAACTGTTCTGAGGAGAGAAGTACAGTGAAAAGAGGGGACGAGGAAAAGCAAATAAAGCTGAGGACACAAAGGGCTTTTCTTAATGAGTAGTTTGTGTTCATGTCCCAGTAATTCCAGACAGCCTTAACCTTTATCTAAAACTAAGCACATTTTCTAACAGATTTTTGGAAATATACTTGGGAAAAAGAGAGCTTTTCAGAACATATCTTGGATAATAAAAATAGCCTATTTTTGAATGTCTACTGTGTTTGAGGGATTTTACATATATTTTCTCAACCCACAAACAACTTGATTCTTCATCCATTTTACAGATGAAGAATCAAAGGCTCAGAGGGATTAAACAATAAATGGAAAAACAGAGCTTCTAACCACTTCACATACTTGATCATGTATCCCAGTACCACCATTATCACCCC
This sequence comes from Galeopterus variegatus, assembly GCF_000696425.1. NCBI lineage: Eukaryota > Metazoa > Chordata > Mammalia > Dermoptera > Cynocephalidae > Galeopterus > Galeopterus variegatus. The sequence continues at coordinate 34,599 of NW_007730034.1, forward strand.
CAGTGAGCAAGGCCTTCCAAATGCAAGGCTGCCTCCATGATTGTAAATTTGGTTCTGTGTGGTTCTAATCTAGCCAAGTGCTTTGCCACAGCTGCTGGTTTGCACTCAGGAACTGCCTTAGCACGGAACTCTTTTTCAGAAGTGACCCAAATAGAAAGTGGTATTAATATTAATATAAATAAATATTTTTTAAAACTCAGAAATCTGAATCTAAGGAACAGCCAGAGGCTTGCACTAAATCTGAGTTTTGGTGTTTAGCACATTCATGCTTAATGATCTGAGCAATCCACAGTGTCTCTCCCAACTGGTGCAGCCCATTCCAAGCAGCCTAGATGGAGTCGGTGGTGAATATCCAGTCATTAGAGCTGGAAATGGACGCAGCGTAGTATGAGCCAAATTGTTGTTGTTGTTATTGTTTTGGGTTTGTCTCTGTAGCTGTACTGATGCCTTCAGGAGGAAAAAATTAATGTGAATATTCACTTCAACAACTGCCTTTGAACACCTCTTATTGTAAAAGCCCCCATGCAAAGTAGGCACCATGGGGATGAATAGATTTTAAAATGTGCCTTCAAGGAACTTATAAAATTGTTGGCACAAATATTGAAGGGAAAATGGGCCACACTGACATTCCAGAATAAAGCTGTGAAGCATTCCATTTCCTGTGTGAAATAGAAAACTGTTATTCACATTGAAAGATGTCTTCTTGGCCTTCTTCTGAAGCATAATATACTTTCTTTTATTTGACAAAATTGGCTTCTTATCCACTCGCTCCTGCTGTTTCAGGAGCCCCTGCTGAGAGCAGAGAGGTTTTGTGTCCCGCAGTCACGGGCAGAGAAAGAGCTACTGCTGAGCTCAGCCCGCGTTCTGCCTCCCAGTATCGTCACACACTCTTTGGTTAAATATAATGTAAGCACATGTGTAATTTTAAGATTAACTTACATCTATATTCAGTATCTCTGCTTTATCAGAGCCCCTCTTAGTCTTTACAGCTGTTCACCTGTGCTAGTCAAAGTACAGCCCTGCCTGTCACCAGGAACGATTAATGTGACATAGATTGACATTTTTCTTTTTATCCTAGTGGTCAACCTGATTCTCACTAAGGCCAATTAAATTAAAACATCCCCCACACCCCCCAAAAAAGTATATTCTGAGAACAAAAACCAAATGCAGGTGTAATCTGTCAGTTTGCCAAGCAATATTCCTCCTTGATGAAGAAATTCCTGTTAACTCATAGATAAACCATAGCAAAACACAAATGGCCCATCAAGGTATAATCTAATCTGCTCATCTCCGTTTGATTATAGGGTAAAAATTCTATAAATCTGTTGATCGATCCAGCATAGAGATAGAAGTGAAGTCAATATTCCTCCTTGATGAAGAAATTCCTGTTAACTCATAGATAAACCATAGCAAAACACAATGGCCCATCAAGGTATAATCTAATCTGCTCATCTCCGTTTGATTATAGGGTAAAAATTCTATAAATCTGTTGATCGATACAGCATAGAGATAGAAGTGAAGAGAGACTTTACTTGGGTAATTCACACTCTAGAAAGAAAAGAAAAACAACGTTTGCCTCAATTCCCTCAAAATCGTGCACTAAAAATCTGGCTTCGGGATTGACCTTTTTGGTTTACTGCCTCAACCTCTTCCTTCCTATTTTATGAGCAGACACAACCTTAGCGCTTGGAGGCCATCTAGCCCGATTCCCGCACTTTACAAATGCTGAACAGGATCCAGAGGAGACTAAGGGAGGTGGCTACGGGTAGAGCTGAGCTGAGAACCAGGTGTCCTGACTTCCCCTCCTCCCACCTCACCTCCTTTCCCAAAAAGGGGGGGAGAGGGAGGGAGCCCCCATGCACAGGGCTGGGGGTGGGCAGCGCTCCCTTCCATTAGCGCCCCCCATGGGAGGAGCTCAGAACTACCTTCCTGCTGAGCCCGCGTGCAGGGTCTTCCTAAAGGCTGCCCATGGAGTTCGCAAATTACACAAAATTGGGGGCGGGAGGGGGAGGTGGCTGGAGAAGACGATGCTAGGCCAGGCCAGCTGCAAAATGACTGACACTGAGGATGAGGCTATGTGGCCTTAAGGTTCCTCTCGAGTCCGATTTTTTATTTTTTTTTAACGTTCTTCAGCTGCATATCTTTAGTTCTCTGGCGCTCTTTGTTTTCCGGCTGATGATTCTATTTCCTTTCCTACATTTAAAAAAGAGAAGGAAAGCAGGGGCCAGGCCGAGCAACTTCCAGCAGGCTCTGCCGTGCCCATGCGCGGCCACTGGCCGCCGCAGCCG